>NW_028277380.1:0-221161 GCF_059751315.1 Micrasema longulum | reverse complement strand
CTTCTTTATTAACATTTAAATCAAGATTAATGTGTCTATCTAAATATTTGAGTTGTTTCTTTCTCCTTCTTCTTTCCTTCTCATCCCCTCTCCTCTCAGCATAGTACCTATAGTGTAGATTTTTAGTCAAACTTTGTATAAAATTATAAGATTCTGTATATTTACCTAGAATATGTCCATATACTATACTTGTAATTTTTTCGAACTGAACGGTTTGGGTAGGTAGGAAGAAATTGCCTTATATAAAATGCTAAATAAATAAATTAATAATTCTATCCATACAATATCCGCAGTAAGCGATATGCGCCAGATAGCCCCATAACACACTACAACACAACACGTCACAACAATGTACCATGTATTATTGTACTATTGTGTACAATGTATTATTGTGTATTTTTGGGTAGATATTTCATTACTGGTATGTATGCAATTATTGGAGTCAATATGCCGTGCCTTAAAAAGCAATGGGATAATTACATAGGTTGACTTTTCACTATAACTTGCAGTGAAACAACAGCTACCGAAGTCGCCACGCCACTCCCTTGCACTTTTTGCTAACGGAAATTAAAATAAATAAATAAAAAAACCTCTCTTGAAATGTAGTAAATTGTGATTTTAAACGTATTATAATACACTGAAGGCTCTTTTTCCACACGGAATACATTGCAAAAATATATATTAACATTCATTTAAGAATTCGCAGTATAAAAAAACTATACGATTCGTCTAAATTTGTTGCAACAGAGAGGGAAAACATTTCGAGAAGAGGATATGGAGGTCTAGGCATTTACAGGGCTTAGGACTTGTCATTGGCTGGTTCAAGTGGCCACTATACGCACGGAATTTTCAGTGTAAAAAAGTGCGTCTTATGGTCCGAAAATTACGGAAATTTTAAATAATATAATAAAATGAATCGGGTTGTGGTCCCGTGGCTAGTGTTGCGGATTCACGGATCAGAGGTCCGAGGTTCGAAAACTATGATTTCCATTTTCTAATAGTGAGTTATGTACAACTATTTAAAAAGCGCCATTTAAATTGAAATATTTTGACTAATTAGCTACTTAAAAGCAAATAAAAATAGTAAAAAAATAAAAAGAAGGTTAATATTTATTAAAAAAAAAAAAGTCACAAGGTCCTGTCCGTGCGTGTTTACATAAGGACAACGCGAGCGCGGTGGTGAGGGTAATCATTGTCCCGCGAAATAGCCTACCCGTCTATCTCGGTAGCGACGTCTCTGGACAATTCTTTGTCCTACAAATTTAAAATTTTTATGTCATATACAAGTGCAAGCAGGGGTTGTAATCGCGGCACTAGGTTCTTAGTAACTAGAGAACCCTTTTAACACCCTTTCACCGCTCTAATTTTCTTGTCTCCTCTTTCACAGTAGTAGCTATTCGATTGTGGAATAATCTACCAACTAATGTAAGAGACGCCCCGCCCCTTCTTTATTTAAATTCAAATCAAGATTGAAATGTCACTATCTAAATGTTTGAATTGTTCCTTTCCCCTTCTTCTTCCCTTCCCATCCCCTCTTCTTTCCTCTCTTCATAGTAAAGTGTAAATTTTTCGTATAGAATTATAAGATTCTGCACAATATTCTAGAAAATGTCCATGTACTTGTAAGTTTCTCAACGGTTTTAGTAGGTAGGAAGAAATTGCCTTAAGGCAATATGTCCGTCCTTATATGTATAAAAAAATGTAAATGTACCTACATAGAATGTTAAATGAATAAAAAAAAAAAATATTCCTTTTTTTGCACTCCTTGTTAAACTACAAATGTTTTTTTTATTAATTAATGGAATTACATTATTGATACACGTTTTTTCATCTATACAATCTACTTTTTACAATTTTCTTATGTTAACGCTGTTACTTTCCAAAAAAGAGACTAGCTCCTGTGCTTGGAGAGTGGCTTACACTATTTCATTTATTTAATAAAGTTATATAATTTCGAATGTACATGAGAAAAAAAATTGAAAGTATACGAAATAAAAAGAAAACCGGAAAACAATAACACAGTAATACTAATTAAAATAGAAACCTCATTTTACACGGGTTGAAAAAAATTATTTACTGATAAATAAGTTTTAATACTTTTTAGTTCATTGGTGAGATTATTGTAATTTTTTATTATTTTGAAAACAAAATGTGGTGTTGCCATTCGCCGTTTATAACAGAGTCTCGTCAGATGCGCTTTTTAATAGATTTAATTTTATACGTATATTTATCATTACATTTAAAATGCAGTTCTACCAAGAAACACCTCAATATATGAAACGTGAGACTAATCATGCAACTTCATGCAACAGATGATCGAGAAACGCTGCATCTGGTGTTTCGATGTAGCGCCCTATGCACCTTTCGGTGCAAATAGAGGTATAACGATGATAATATTGTTATGGAGATCGTTGACTTTAAACTATTCAAAAGCGAAATTAGATACAGTAAAAAGGTAATAATATATATGAGATCAAATATATTAAAATAAAACGTAGATTTATAAGCAGAACACACTTAGCTATAAACATTATTTATCAAATATTCTATTATAAGACCCAAGTAAGTAATTTAATATGCACTTCTTTCAAATAAAATAATTCTAATGTAAACTATTATCTTATTTAAAGTTATATTTGTTGCTATAAAATAAATATTTTATTGATTTTTCAAAAAAAAAAAAAAGAAATGGAATAGAGTTTATATTATTTACTCAAATATTTAAATTTTCAGACCATTTCCTAAAAGTCGTAAATAACTTGTGTTGGAAAAATGGCAATCAAGCTGTAGTAGATTGAGTTTGAACCCGGGATTTAAGGTCCGTGAGTCCACAATGCTACCACGAGACCACAACCTGGTTCGACAGAAGAACTTTGCTTTTAACCACCTATTTTTTTTTCTACCGACCATTTTCAAAGCTACACTGGCTTCTTTATTAAAGTATAATTAACTTAATGAATCTTATCCTATTTTATCACCATTTATCATTTTTCCAATTAACTTTTACTTGATCAAAATAACATGACAAATAAAACAAAATATTTACGAGAATAGGCGGTCTGACTTTTATTCATACAAACGTAATCCCGTATTTCCTTCCCGGATAATGGCACTATAGCGATGTTTTTTTACACACTATAGATACACAATGCGGAAAACGGAATACGAGACATCGATTTTATAAATTTTAGTTTGAAATTGTCAGACTGGTCTAACGATATCAGTCACGGCGAAACCCGGTAAAAAAATATAAATAATAGTGGAATAAAACTATATTATTATAATTAAAATGCAGTTCCACCAAGAAATGTCAATAGAAAAACTCAAGTTTATTTGTAAACCAGTACAAATACTGTTTGGTTTACTCTATTTTCACAGTTTAAAAAAATCGTTACTCGGAGAATTCCAGCACATACAATCGGAGGTGTGTCGACGCGCCTACGTATTCCGGCCGCGTGATTGGACAAGGCAGAAGTGACGTCACGAAAGCGAGGTCGCTCTAGTGACTACGTAGTCTAGGTCGCGTGCATACCTACATTTTTACTGTCAGGTATCCGTATAATATATACAAGTAGGTTTATAATGTTATAAACATTAAATATAAAAATTCTCAAGGATGTAGTCTGGTAAAATGTAAGGAAATAAAAAGATTTTGCTATTTAAAACAGCTGTTCTTTTAAAATTGTGCGATAAAAAAAAACATTAGATAAAAACCATAGAATTAAGAATAATCCAGAAGGAGCGTAGAATCATATTTGAATACATCGGACTGTGTTTAAAAATCCCCCCCCACTTTGCCCCACTTTCACCACGCATGCGTGAAGTCACCGCGTGGTGTTGCCAGATCACGAAAAATATAACCATAACACAAATGTAAGATAATTATATTTAAAAAAAAGCAATTTGTAAATTTCTCTAAAAAATTATTGTACACGCGGAAACATTGATTGACACAACATAGTAATAAGTAAAGGGTCATTTAAAAAGAGTAATTGAATTAATGAACTTTAAAATTTAAAAATAAACCAAATTTTATTTTATATAAAACGGATATCTTTATGACGTGTTAAATAATATTTGACGTTCTAAAAACAATGTCGGTCAAATGTCCGCCACGGCATTGTTTGATCCGAGAGGTCCAATATTCGTTAGTTCTCTCATTAGATGAGCAAAAAATAAACTAAAATTCAATTTAATCAATTAAAACCAATATTCTAAATCATAACAAGTAGCGTAAAAAAATTAACACTAACAAAATGTCCATTTTGTTTTCTATGACAATCCGACAGGTGGAAAAAAAATAGTAACGCATTTGCTACTTACACATAAAATGTGATACCATCCTGTTTCTTTTTGATCCCAGCAGCATTACTACACTTTAAAACGACACAACACAGCATAGTTGAATTCAAATCGGGAGTTGCGTACTGAGCGACGTCTACAAATAAACTAATGGATTAAAACGTAAAACTACTCGTTTAAGAGTAGTTTAGTCGACTTCTTGATGCGCGTATGCGGTTTCTGGACTATTCAGAATTCTATGATAAAAACAATCATTTTCTAAGATATTTCTGATTGAAAAAAATCCTTCCAAGTTTCATGCAACTAAAATACAATAACTTTTCGCCTGGCAGATTACACCATATTTTTGGTTTTTGGCACAAGCTGGTAACTAACATTTTACTAGTGAGATATAGCAATTTTAAAGTTTGAAGCTCATAGCAAATCAACAATTAAAAATAAAGCCATAAGTTTAATATTGCAAAATATTATTTATTGTACTTAAAAAATACGACATAAATTTATTTATTTTTGTATCACCTTTATTGCCATCAATTTTAACAAAAAAGGGTACACTTATCAACTTTTGCTTGTCAATAATTTAAAAAATTAGTTATGCAAAGAGCAGCATAACTAATATTTTAAAAAAATAAAATGAAAATTATTAAAAATATTTTAGGCTGTGCCTGTGTTCCTATACCTACCCTTTTACTAACCTATAATATCAATTATTACGAAATGGAAAAAAATATTTATGAAGAAAAAAACATATCAAAATTTAAAATAATGGTCAAGACATATGTGATAAACAATGTATAAATTAAATATATTTGCAATGTTATTATTAGAACACACATAACAATATGTATGATATGTGTGCCCTACTTTAAGATTTAAATAAATAAATAAAATAAAAAATGACGCCCTCGTGGTGTAATGGTCAGCGCGTTTGCGTACCATGCAAGAGGTCTCGGGTTCGATTCCCGACATGGTTGATGAAAATTATTTATTTTAAAGGGTGTTTTCACACTAGAATATTTAAAAGGTCCTGGACTGGCATCTGAAACGCAAGACTGATCACCTTACCTTCATGTAACAAAAATGATCAAGACACGCTGCGATTGGTGCACCAATTCAGTGCCCTATGCACCATTATGTGCGAAAAGGGAATGATGATGATGATGATAAAATTAAGATTGAAATGTCACCATTTAAATATTTGAGTTTCTCCCATCACCTCCATTCTTTTCCATTCCCACTCTTTTTTCATAGTATAGTGTAGATTTTTAGTAAATCTTAGTTCCCATTAAAAAAGAGGACGTATACATATATAAATTACCTACTTTTTACTTTCTTAAACTGAACAATTTGGGTAGATAGGAGGAAATTGCCTAGAGGCAATATAACCGCCCTTATTTATTTATACTTTTACAATTTTGTAGTATTTTTTTATTACAGAATAATCTTCCTTCACTGGAGTGTCCCGTGCCGAGGGAAACATTTTACAATAAGTTTAATGTAACATGTCTTAAATTAGTTATTTAACATAGTTAACATATTAAGAAAATAAAAACGTAATCAATCTTATTAACCCAAGTATCGTCGTAAACATAATAAGCAAAATAAACTAAAATAATCATAACAAAACAATAAATTCATATAAACTTGCAGACAAAATTTCATAATCAGTAAACAATTTTTTACCTAATTGGCTTGATCCACTCATTGATCCGTGCGCATCCCACCTCCACTATCCATTTCTTAATGGCAATTTTATATTGTGAGTACTTACTAATTATTGTTCTTATGGACAATGGAAGTAGATTGTACACTTTAACCGAGTAGTAGGTTAATCCTCTTTGACCGAAAGTTGTATTAATTTTTAATTGTTTTTGCAGCATCAGGGTGGAGTATCTAGTAACTCTTGTATTTATGTAAGGAGTTATGGAAGGTAGAGAATAATGTTTGTGTGCGTACAGTAACAGAGCTTTTACATAAAGTTGTTTTACAGATGTATATTAAGATTTACGAATATACCGAGGGAGCTAGTTCTGATTGCGACTCTTAAGATAATTTTTATTAAAGCTTTTTGAGCAATGATTATTTGTTTGATTAATGTGTCATGTATGTATAAAGGATGTATATGTACATAAAGTGTTAAAAAAATAATAACAAATAAATAATACGTCAATATTGTTTCTAATTAAACAAAAAATACACATACGCCCACGCTCAAAATTCTTGGCCAATTGAAACTCTAGTTAACTGTAATAAGTATTAATACGAGCATATATTGTATTTTGTATAAAGTACTGTGCCCTCAGCTGAGTCAAGTTCAAAGGGTCCATTAAAGTAATTTGACTCTATTAGCTTTATAGCAGTTCACGGACCTGTCTGTATCAGGTTGAAAAAATAATTGAAATTAATGCTCTCATAATAGCATGGCACGACCGAGGTCCTGCCATTCACAAATTTCCCATAAAATTTCACTTATTTCATAATTATTTTGTTTATTTACTTGTTATTTGGCAAACGAGCCTTTTACAGTATAACACATTATAAAAATAAAGTGTGTATAAATATTGCATAAATAATGTTTAATTCAAAATAAGTTTGTTGTAACTCCTGGAAGTACAAAAAAAAAAATTGTGTCTGTGCTCTCTATTAATTTGTTTTATTTTGATAAAAGGTGTAAATAAATAAAAATATAGTTCAGTTTAGTGCCAATCCACACGGGCTTTGTAAGTATGTCGATTGGTTTAGAAAAAAAACGTGTACCGCGTTTCTTCGTAAAGATTTGAATGGACTGTGCGTGATAACACGTAAGTATATTGGTAGGAATTTTTGATGTCATTTGAAATTTTTGTAAATTTGAATATTTATTTGGTAAAAACGAGTGACCTTTGGGATCAGTTCAAGTTTCAATACAAATTCGTCACATCTTAAATTGATATTCATCGAGCGTGCTAGAAAACACTGCAGCTAGGTAATTTGGCTACCAAAAACAAACTAATTTATTCAGATTTTTTTACCATCAGCTCGTAAGAAATAAGTGCAAAGGTTTTGTTTGTAAACGTCTAAACATCTTGAGTAGTTTGCCATTTTATAATATTATAATGGAACAAATAATGCATAAGAAACTGATCAAAGGTGATATTTTTCTCGAAGCGTTAGAGGCCATACTACGAATTAGCAATGACAATAATGATAAATTTGACAAAACCACGCGTAAATATGATATAATTCGGTAAATCGCTTTATTTATTTAATTAATTTACTTAATATTATTATTATTTATGTTCAAAGCATTAATTTTGTGGTCAAATATTTTAATTAATGTTAGTAAATACGAGGGTTGGGTAAAAAATAAGGTTCTCAATTTTTTTTCAGGTTTAAGGCATTTTTTATTCGAACTGAAAAATACATCATTGGAAAGCTTAATTTTTCAACATAATCACCAGATTTTTTAACGCATTTTTGTTGACGACTAATCCATGTTTGGAATCCAGCTTCAAGGAAGTCCGCCGCCAGTCCGTGGAGGAATTTGGTGGAAAACACAGGAATACGTTTGCATGAAGAAAAGTCAGACCGCATTTCCTCTTAAGAATACGATTTAAATTATACATCATCTAAATATAGCTGTTGGAGTACGAGCTTTGTAACTAACTTAAGTGGTACCGTGTAGGTGCCATTACACCGTGAGATTAAATTCTATTATTCAATCAGCCACTAACTTGCAGAAGAGACGTGTCCTCTTTTGTTAGATCTACATTATATATTTACATATATACATATATACAACTTCCATTGCGCGAGCTAGAGCCAAGTATGTATTGAACTAAAAAGTATCCAATCAAAGGTTCGAAGCATCACAAGACGCAAAAATAGGTATGTAATCAAGTGTAAAAAAATATGGTGCGATGTACACAATGTTTGTCAAAAAAGATTAAAAGACACAGACAATAGAAAATATAGGACAGAAAGAAGAAAGAAAACTATGAGAAGAGTGTGTATCTAAAAGTAAACCAGTAGAGACTGTAGATGAAGATGGAAAAATTAACTCAAATTTGAATAAAAACGAATAAGATAGTGAAGGGGGTCCTAGGGTATATTTTTTAAATGACATTTTTTTAAATCGTTGATTTTATTTTTTGCATAAATCTACCCCATAATGTTAAGAATCTAAGTTTATTTATTTATATATACGCCCTGTGGGCATTTTTAAGGACATATTAATACATAGAAAATTATTATGAAGAAAGGTAAAAAGACACAATGGTATATAGTAGACTTTGTGGGAGTGGAAGCGGGAGAGGCGTTTATAATTGAATTTGATTCAGTGATCGTTTGAAAGAAGACATCAAAGAAATCAAGACTGGTATGTTTGTTGGCAGATCTAAGAATTCTGGGCATAGGGGAATGAAAACCATAGTTAGTTCTATGGTTATTGGTATGAAAGAGTAAATTTTGTCTGATATTTCTAGTTGGGATATTTAATTTTATTGAGCTCAGTAGTTCAGGCGCATCAAAGAGTGAGTTGAGAATTTTAAATAGGACTAGAAGGTCGGATTTGTTTCGACTGTCTTGAAGAGAAGATATATTTAAGCTAGTTTCTAACTCATTATACGTATATTGGTCTCTGGATAAGCCCAACCTCCAGCCTATATTTCTCAAAAATCGATGTTGAACTGATTCAATATAGCACTTTTGAATTTTAAAAGGTAATGTATCAACTCATCGTCTTCATATCGTTGATTTAAATGGTGTACCTTTTATTAACTCATATCTGTATTCTACTATTATTTTTCAATCATAACTTTTTCTAATTTAAAATTCTTTAAATACAACTGACGGGAAAAAATGCACTGTTGTTCTCTTTACTGTAATATACATATAGTATATATGTATTCTATGTATGGTAATATATTTTTTCTAATATGTAAACATGTTTTTTTTCTTTTTTCTTTTTAATTCATTTTAATTTGTAACTTTTTTGTAAAAAAAAATCAATCTGAATAATATTTAAAATCAATCTGATAAAGCACATGATGACTGAACTAACTAGACTAGACGAGACATAAAATGACTAGACAATATTAAATTTCTAATCTAACCCTAACGGGTTTTTTGAAATTGTAAATAAATAAAAAAAAATAAAAAATACATCTGACTTTATATTTATATATTTAAAACACGTAAAAAGCCTAAAGGCGTTTAGATAAATAAAATTATTAAAATATTTTTCTGACGAATTTTTTCCATAAAAATTAACATTTGCAATTTTTTTTCCCCCTAACGGGGTAACCAGCAAACATTTATGTTATGTTTGGATAATTTATATAGTGCCATTTTTGTGAAAATCACCTCAAGGGCGCTGAACAATAAATAAATATCCCAGCACGTCTTGCAGCTACAGAGCGCATGGACAGTAAGAAATCTAGCCCCTATTTACATTTTTTTAATTTAACAGTGAAGTTTAAAGTTTAAGCGATATTTTAAAAACAAAATAAAAAGCAAATTATAATAATAGAAGTAAGATAACAACAAGTCTTGCAGCTACTGAGCGCATGGACGGTTGAAATTCTAGACCCCATTTATTATTTATCGCTTTACAGTTTAATAAGCTTTGATATGTTGGTCAGTTTGCACAAGTACTGTTTATTTAAGCAAATGTTTTCCCCCTCTGTTGCAAGAAATTTACATTGAAATATTAGACATTTAAAAAATATTTTTAAATATTAGGTAGAAAATTCTTATTTCTTAAATATCTTAACTGCAGGAATACCGATCTCAATTATATTTCTTCCTGCAAAAAGCACCACTCGCTTACTTAAGAAGATCGCCGTCTGCTATTAGACATGGGGGTCCTCCATGACATACTTAGTGGACGCCTTGATAGTCCGGATTTTATGTCGGAGTTATCACTAAACGTCCTTGGCTACCGCACCCGTCACATGTCGAGCTCTCTATTTCATGTGCCAGCAGTTCGTACGAACTATGCCCAGAACTCTCCACTTATACGTTTTGCTCGTGAATATAATTTGAACTTTTCCCTTATTGATCCCTTTGATTGTACCAAATTAACATTGAAAATGCGCGTTTTAAAACACACTTTTTTGTCTTTTACTTTCAATAATTTAATCTTATTTTATCTCTAATTATTAATATTTTATATATTTTTATATTTTTGACACTTGTGCAATGATATTTACACACATGTCCACCCTCATTCCATTATAACACCCACTCACCCACCCTCTCACACACTTACACTCACACAAACACTCTAACATGTATGTACTGTACGAGTATTTAATGTATTTCTGTGGATATCTGTTATTGGTTTTATTCTCTGTATATTTTATTTGTTATATTTTTTTACATGTATTACTGTTGATATCCCTAATAAATAAAATAAATAAAATAAATAAAATAAATAAAATGAATAAAATGAATAAAATGAATAAAATGAATAAAATGAATAAAATGAATAAAATGAATAAAATGAATAAAATGAATAAAATGAATAAAATGAATAAAATGAATAAAATGAATAAAATGAATAAAATGAATAAAATGAATAAAATGAATAAAATGAATAAAATGAATAAAATGAATAAAATGAATAAAATGAATAAAATGAATAAAATGAATAAAATGAATAAAATGAATAAAATGAATAAAATGAATAAAATGAATAAAATGAATAAAATGAATAAAATGAATAAAATGAATAAAATGAATAAAATGAATAAAATGAATAAAATGAATAAAATGAATAAAATGAATAAAATGAATAAAATGAATAAAATGAATAAAATGAATAAAATGAATAAAATGAATAAAATGAATAAAATGAATAAAATGAATAAAATGAATAAAATGAATAAAATGAATAAAATGAATAAAATGAATAAAATGAATAAAATAAATAAAATAAAAAAATAAAAAAAACTCCCTAGGGAGAAAATCCAACCTGTCTAACAACATTTCGACATACACAAACATTTTTGATTTATACTTTTTTATTTTTTTTGTCTTTGAATACACGAATTTAAAAACATTACATCTTTTCAATATTTGAGTTTGTCTAAATATTTGTAGACAAACAAAAATCAAAATCAAACAAAACAAAAATCAAAAACAAAAATCAACAAATGGAAGAATTAAAGAAATATGGATGTTCAAACATAAGCAAAATGGTGAATGTTGCACAGTGTGTAAAGTGGCCACTTAAACCAGCCAATGACAGGTCATAAGCCCTGTAAATGCCTAGACTTCCATATTCCCTTATTTAAGGTATTCTCCATCCCTGTTGTAATTTGTTAATTACATATTTTGTTTATTGTAACACGCGTTACATCACCGTTTTCAGAGGGCACAGCAGAGTTTAGTAATAAATTAATTTTAAAAATAGCAAGAATTCTAAACCAGATCCCCGCGGCACTCCGCATAACTAATAAATAATATTAATGTCATTGTAAGTCAGAAATTGCGTACGTGAGTATATTCATGATGTATCGCAGAGGGGTCTATTCACTAGAAAGCGGTATCACAAATACGACATAAATTAATGATCGAACAAATATGGCTATGCGTTAGGGTAAAATATCATTTAGGGCTTTCCAAAGACCGTTTGATTCAGCTAACCGGTTTTTAGTTCAGTGGAATCGGTTTTAATCCTCATACTTATAATTTCCGAAATCAGTTCAGCGTTGAAATACAATGCAGAAATTTCTTTTATTTTTTTCCACTTCCGCTCCTAAGTGAAGCATATGGACATCATACGACGCTTCCAAAAGACTAAATCGCTGGCCAGCACTCTCGCCCTCTCCCACGTCAATCCCGCGTCCTTTAGTTCCGCAGAATAAAGCCGAAAGATCCTCATTGACGGTCTTCAAGTACGGAGGAAGCCCGCAGGAGCGAACTTGGGTTAAAGCTCTCCAGAGGCATCCGCAGCACGTGTACAAGCCAGGTCCACGGTAAAAACGCTCATCTTAGGAGGTTGCTGCGTCCGTGTTCGGACTTCAAAGTTAAGATTTTATGTATTTATTTATGACAAAATACATTGTTTTAACTTTACATATTACATATTTTATTTGTATGAAATATTTCCAATCAGCAAAAGCGCTGGGATGAGAGGATATAATATATTATGACACAATTTAAAGTCGATAAAATAACATCACATATTACTCGTTAAACGGGCTGTAAGAACTGTTTTATTCGGGTGTTTTTTAAGTACGTATATGTTTTGTATATTTTTTAAGTCATAAGAAAGTGAATTGTAGAATTTTATTGCTGTATACACAAAACCGTTTCTTTTCCTGTTAGTCCTAGGTTTTTCGAAAGTTAAATTGTTTGACGCTCTTGTATTTCTTGGATGTATATTGTAGTTAAAATCAAATGTAATATTTGTCTTTATTTTATTATTTTTTATCTTAAAAATCATCTTTAACATTTCCATGTAAAACAATTCATCTAAATTTAGCATTTTTATTATTTTATATAAATCTGTAGTCCTAGTATATTTATTAAAATTAAATGTTACTTTAAGTGCATTATTCATTGGTTTTTTAATTAATTCTTGCATTTGTTTACTACATTGCGACCATATTATTAATCCATATACAAAGTGTGGAAGTAAGAAAACATTGTAATTCATTAATTTTGTGCTTATCTAAGACTTCTGTTTTTCACATTATCCCAATAATTCGACCCAGGTTTTTTAAAACTGCTTTGATATGTTTTGTCCATGCTAATTCGTCATCCACTTCCAAACCAAAGTCTTTACGTTTTCTGTTTGTTTAATTTGCTCATCATTAAGAAGTTAGTTATAAAATCGAATAACTTTATACCTAAATTTCTCCTCAAGCATTTAATCTCAAAACTCAAAAGTCTGTTGTATTGAGTTGTCGTAAGGTGTCAGGATTCCCACCTATGCATGACGTTATACAAACGTTGAATAATGGGCATCGGGCCCTACATCGTTTTAATGGCTTATGCCGAGTGAGGCACTGGTTGAACTATTTGAAAATTAGTTCAATGACGGTCATAAAGAGTTACTGTATTTTTTATTGAGAAAAACATGCGTAATTGATGGAATTATGTATACTGTTATAGCAAAGTCGTGATTTAAACGATGAGCTAGAAAAAAAATTTAGAATATTAAAAATATTTTCTATTGTTAACAGTTTTACAAATCGTTCTTCGTTTTTATCTGAAAGTGCATTTTTAGTACGTTTGTCATAGTTTCTTCTTCTTTAGAAGAACAGATCATCCAGCTCGATAGCGTAATCATCTTTTACCTAATATATATGATGTTTCTACAGCATCTTATTACTCTTCTTCGTATTTATTATTTGTCTCTACTTTTTTTCTGCTTGATCGGGAAAACAGGCATATACCCCACAAGTTTCCAATACAGAAGACACAAAACATTTAGCGATAGAGTAGGCAACAAACACACATTAACCTATAATGGCTATTAACAATTAATTTTTGATTGACTGTTTAGATTTCTCAAGGATGTCCGACTTCTGATCCATTTCGCATAAATGATTAAACGTTCGTTGAATTGTTGGTAGGGGTGAGTGGTAACCGATACTTGATGATGTTTTTCCCAACGCTGGCATATGCAGAAAACTTCCATCGTCATCGCCAAAGTACTTTTAAATGGATCCAAATCTTTACCGGACACGGAGCTATGAGAAGTTACCTATTTAGGTTTAAATTAAGGAATGATGACTATTGTCCATGCGATGATATCTCTCAACAGACTATCGAACATCTGTTATTTCAGTTGCCATTTTTCAGTTTACAGCGCCATAATATTGAAGCAGAATTCAGGAAAGATAGAATATCCTTAACAGATATCCACACTGTCGTTAAAAGTAGTTATCACGCGCCATTGTTTTTGGACTTTGCAACAATGGTGATTGGACTCATAAAGGTAATAAACCAAAATCAGTGATCGATCATCCCATTTCCAAGATAAACAATAACGAATTTTTCCGAGTACCTTAGCCTTGTACGAGTGCATGATACGTAAGTCTACTAAATACAGGGGTCCAAACATATATATGAATTAAAAAAAACAATACTTAATTAATAAGATTGGCAAAAAAATGGTTGGTAGTGTTGTGTTGCTCCACTTGGTGCTGAAAAATTAATTTGTATTATGTTTGATACGTCTACGGATGAAGTATGTAGGTAAATGATGTCTGATAATTTTCGCCGGTCATATAAAGTAATTAATTGAAAATGTTTTAACATATCATTTTACGTGTGTAGGAAGTCATTACCATCTCGAAATCAAATCCAAGAGTCCGAAGCCATTTTTTTTGGACAGCTTCAATTCTATCCAAATGAATTGTACAATTTGTAGACCAAATGATTCAGGAGAATTCTAAGATACTTCGGCAGAGAGATTCATATTCTTACGAGACAAATCAACGATGGGAGGTTGCTGGTTGCCAATCGCTGGTTTCCACATTAAGAAAACTGTGTCATGTATTCTGCTCACTTGGGAACATCTTGGACATTGGCACTCTCAGAACTGTGTATTTCGCTCTTTTCCAGTCAGTGGCAATCTAAATGAATTCCAAAACATAACAAAAATATTTTTTAAATATGGCATTCTTTTTGCAAACGTCAGACTCCGGTCATCGTTTTTTTACATATTTGATTGAAGATTTTAATACCTACGAACACGCACAGCGCAAAGATCTATATTCCTCTGAAAACCGCACGTAAATCGATTAAGCCATTTAGGAGGAGTTCAGTGACATCACACGTACAGACGAATTATATATATAAATATATAAAAAAGATGTTAATAAATAAAAATAATTGTAGACGAATTTGCTTCTTTATTATATTGATACTGAACAACTAAGAATTTATTTGCTGCACTCGATATTTTATTTACTCAGCAATAGCTCGTTTATGAGCCAATATGCTAGCACGAAGATCATGAGATCAATGCTCCATGATGCATGCAATGGAACTGGTTGTTTCAGGTGCTATGCACGCAGCCGTACATCAGTGAGCTGTGGTGTAAATACAACATACAACCAACGAAGTGTTAGGGATATAAAAGTACACACATTCTTCACTTATTGAAAGAAGAATTTTGTTGTCGTCCGTGAAGAGCCAAAAGCGAAAGTTAAGCTATGGTTTCCTAGGACAGCGGTGCCCGTATCTTACCAGCCGTAGTGAACGGTGACGTGGTGGACAGCCGTCGTAACGGTGACCAGAGAGTGGTTTCCTAAAACCGTGTTAAAAATGTTAATAAACACCGTTTTCCTAGGAAACCACTCTCAAGTCACCGTTACGACGGCTGTCCACCGCATCACCGTTCACAACGGCCGTTAAGATACAAGCACCGCTGTCCTAGGAAACCTTAGCTTTAGAGAATGATTTAGCAACATCATTAATAAACAAATTGAAAAGCAGGGGTGCCAAATGGGGACCCTTAGGTACACACAATGTAACATCAACACTGGTTGACAAATAGTTATTCATCCGAACATTTTGTTTCGTACAAGTAAGATACGAATTAATAAATGAGAGTAATGGATATTTCATTCCCAAAGCATGTAATTTATATATGAGAATTTTATGATCTACTTTGTTAAATGCCTTGGAAAAATCAGTATACAGAACGTTAATCTGCTGACCATCCTCAAGTGCTTTGACAATGATTGGTGGAGAATTAAAGCAAGACGCTTATGACGTACTGTTTCATTTACATATTTTTTTTAGTTCTATTACCTTTAAATCCTTTTTTTTACATTAAAATTTATTTACAATATTTTGAGTATGTGTAGGAATAATTAGTTTAGGGTTTAGTTGGAGTTCCTACCCCAGTTAGAGATTGACAGAGAAGACACGATTGCGGTTTGAATGCTGATTCATTACATGTTGAATCCATATACGACACTTGGTTGTGTAGCACGAGCGTAGCGGCGATGATAGGTAAAAGTAACTGCACTTGAACTACATGCTGGAACTGAGTGAACTGCACTAAACTTGAAGGCTGACTGAACGAGCTGACTGATGTTGGCTGCATCCTACGGTCTCTTTATAGACGACGTTTCTTTGTAGTTCATTTCTTCATGGTAGGGACTGTGTAAATGTGCTGCAGAACGATGCCCTCCGATTTCATGTGCGATACTCATAGAGTTGCATTTTACGAATGTATTGGATTCGATGGAAAATGATGACATTGCATCGTCGGTCATTAGTCTACTTCAGGTGAACTAATTTAACACGTGTGTGTCATCGACTATGGACTATGGACCCTACATATGTCCAAATATTTGTAAACAAAAAACTGGATTTCACTCCCTAAGGAGTCATTAAGATTAACAAATTACAACAATAAATTTAAAAACAAATTTACAACGGTTTTGATTTTCGACGCCCTGCTATCATTATTTGTCGTTGGTACACATTGAACATAATTTATGTTTTGTACGATGCTGGAATAAATTGCATTTGAGAGCTGTGTTTGTATTATTAACTCAATTACAATAGCATTGTACGTAGTGTAAGCTCATTGTTAGTAAACGACAGTTTACTTAACAAGTTGTTCTGTCTACGGTATACGGACAGACCTAAGAAATACTACACATTTTTATTATTATGGTATGGACACGAAACACGACATTTCTCACCTTGGACGAAACAATAAAATAAAAGATAAGTAAACAATAAGACTACCGATTTTATATATTTATGTAAAATTCAAACATGCAAGCGATTTATAGCTGTGTATGTGTATATATGTAAATGATATAAAGACAAAAAATCCAGCAGCAAATTGTCTTTTTTATATTTTTATAAGTGCGGAATCACTATTTTAGTGTTTTGACAATACTGTTTTTATTTATTTAATCAAATGTATAATACATATGGTGCCGAATGCTGGGTTATGACCAAAAGAGATGAAAATATGGTATTAGTATTCGAAGGAAAAATATTAAGGAAAATATTTGGTGCTGTCAAACAAAACGTTGTGTGGAGGAGATGGTATAATCATGAATTAGAGGCACTGTATGGCGAACCCAACATTGCACAATTCATCAAAATAAGAAGATTACAATGGTTGGGCCATGTGCACAGAATGAATGATAACCGCACCCCAAAAAATATTATTTATACCACTCCGGAAGGGAGACGAAGCAGAGGCAGACCAAAATTAAGATATTTATTGTGTATGCAGACAATAGGTAGAATTCCATATTTAATTTGGTAATGCATCCAAAATAAAACAAGTTTGTTGGATTGTAATTCTACTTTATTTTTTATAAAATGTACAAAGGGTAAACTATGAAAATTAAAATTGAAAGTTTGTTTGAAAATGTCCTAACAAGACGAAACGCGTCACAATATACCCTTTGTATATTTTATAAAAAATAAAGTAGAATTACAATCCAATAAACTTGTTTTATTTTGGATACATTACCAAATCAAAATTAAGATGGCTGGATAATGTGGGGAGTGACATTAGAGCGATTGGCCTGACGAACTGGAGAAGAGCCGCGGGGCGCAGGGACGAATGGAGACAAATTCTGGAGGAGGCCAGGGCCCACAACGGGCTGTAGCGCCACTGATGATGATGATGATGATAATACAGCACAACTGCCAATTACACTGTATATATATTTATTCTACCATTCAAATATAAATATTACGAAAACAAAAAATAAATATCCTTAACTCGAATATATATAGGCCAAGAGCCATAAATATAAAAAATTCAGGCGTTGCCTAGTATGCAGGTGAAATATTTCTCTTTAACTTCACAAACATCAACAGATATAAGAATTGAAGGAATGATAATGCTTAAATATGGGCCGACTGGTGAATGTTAAACAGTGTGTAAAGTGGTCAATTTTATTTTTTAAAATTATATGTTCAAAATAATGTACGAAAGTAAACAAAATCTAGATCGCGCCAAACTAATAATAAATAAAAGTTTATTGGCGCGTTTCTAATACTTTTTTTTTTCAAACTAGCCAATGAAATACGCCCTGTAGATGCCTAGACTTCTATATTATCTTCTCTAAAATGTTTTTCATCTCTGTTGTAATATGTTAAGATAGAAAAGGATTTACGACGCAATCAAAGCTTAAGATGATTGCAGAGCCGAGGAAGACCGCGAAACATATGGCGCGATGAAGAAGTTATGTCAAAAGTTGGAACGTTCTTTACAAAAAAATAACAAACGGAAGGACAGAATAGTCAAATATTAGGTCAATATGTTTACCGGACTTAGCAAACATCACTCCTAGCTTATTGGAAATTGATAGCACGTCGATGTACGAGTATAAACTCTGATCGTCAATGCAAATAGAATTGTAAATCGTTCTGTCAAGGAACACACCAAAACAGATAGATGAATAGGAAACTAGATAATGATTGACGAGTTGAAAACACCGCGTAGGAATGAAGGATGTTCAACCAAAGTTGGCACTATGCCCCAGCACTCGAATAGAATAACAAACGTTGTACAATATAGAGGAGAAAATGGTATAATGGAACCTGCATTTAATATGGAACCTCCACGTTTTAACAAAACCTTCGGCGGAATATACTGGCGAAAGCCACAACTTTTAAAAAGTAAAATAATACAGTTACATGATTAAAACACGTGTTTTTTTTTCTATTAAAATTAACAATATTTTGAGTTTGTCCAAATTTTTGTAGACAAGGACTGGATTCAACTCCCCGGGGAGCTGTTTATATTGACATATTACAACAGAGATGAAGAATGTTACACAGTGTGTAAAGTGGCCACTTAAACCAGCCATTGACAGGTCATAAGCCCTGTAGACGCCTAGACTTATATATTACCTTCTCTTAAATGTTCTTTATCTCTGTTGTAATTTGTTAATATAAACAGCTCTCCAGGGAGTTGAATCCAGTCGTTGTCTACAAAAATTTGGACAAACTCAAAATATTGTTGATAAATCTACCTGGTCCATGAAGAAGTATAAAAATTTAAAAAAATAAGATTTTCAAGCGTTGCCTAGTATGTAGGTGAAATAATTCAATTAGATGAATCTCACCCGCATAAATAAAGGTTTCAGCTCTTTAACTTCACAAACATCAACAGATGAAAGAATTGAAGGAATGTTCAAATACGGGCAGAATGGTGAATGTTACACAGTGTGTAAAGTGGCCACTTAAACCAGCCATTGACAGGTCATAAGCCCTGTAGATGCCTAGACTTCTGTAAAATGTTTTTCTTCTTTGTTGTAATATCTTAATGTGTTAATGGGGTCCATAATAAGTACATTTTTTCTGAGTAAACTATTTTAGACCTGCCACACAACATAAAGGTGTGAATTCAGTGCGGCATATACAACGGTTGCGTCCACAGTGATAGTGCTGGATAACAGGAGCATGTCAACGATTTCTCTGAACAATTCTTTTCAATGCATTTAATATGGAGCTCCGGAATCCATATTACGAGCGTAGATTGGAAAAAAAATGTAATATGTTTTTTTTTCAAATAAATACACACGTTTCGAATGAACGTAAGACTGCTCATTTTTTTATATTTATTTATTTACTTAAAAAAATTTTTTTTTTTGTTTTTTTACAATAAACATAAGTGATAAAACAGAGTATTAAAAAAATAAAGCATAATTACATAGCTATGAAATACATATTAATAGTAAAAATAGTAAACAAAAAAATCCCACAAAGGCATGGCATGTTCGTGGGTATACAAGAAAATATTAATGAATTTTTGCTCCTATAATAAATAATGGACAGTTATAATATTTTTGTACAACATAAGAATGAAAAAATAAAATATTCTGTAAGAGATAATATGTTTTTTTTATAGTAATTAAAAAAAGGAAACAAAAAATATTTCAAAAAACACGAAAATATTCCTTATTATTAAAGGGCAACAAAATAAATCATAGAAAAAAAGAGTTCATATCTTCAGTTATATATTTAGTTATATATATTCCAGGATAGTGCATGTAACAAAAATGATCAAGATACGCTGCGATTGGTGTACCAATGCAGTGCCCTATGCACCATTAGGTGCGGAAAGCGAATGATGATGATGATATTTCATTTGAAATAATTTGACATCTGCTTCACAGACGATATTAGGAAAGCAAATAGGAGGTCCATATTACCACCTTCTCCCATACGTAATTCCAAGAGTCGGACTGCGCTTATGTAAAGACGAGCAAGCTAAACAATGATTAAAATTAGCTCACAGGAATAGAAAGAGATTTCTTCAAAGATAAAGAAAGATTTTACCGACATTTTTGAAGCAATTAGGGTCTATGAAATACAGTCGAGTAAAAAGTTGTTTTTTTTTTAATTTTTAAGAATTTATATTTTTTTAATTTTGTAATTTTGAATTCCCGTTAAAACGGTCATTGCATTGGCCACGCCCTTAATACGTCACAATTCACACTAATTTTAAACACTGTTCCTAACCGTTTAATTTTTCATGGAACATCGTCACAAATATTGACGTCACAATTATCAATGCTAAACACGTCGCACTTTTCTAGTAACATATTTTTTTATAATTTTATTTTTTAAAGTTATGTATGAAAACATATCTGCACAATATACATATTTATTTTGAATATACAATTGATTATTAATCCATTTCATATATTTTTATCGGTATTCGTAGTATGTGATATTTCCCTATTACACGAACGTAAACACTGGAATAATTCACTTATACATCAATCTTCCTATCTGCACTGTATCTTGTGCTTTATACCTTCAGGCGACAGTCCAAATCAATAAAATATTGCAGAGCCCTAGGCAATAAGCCCGCCAATGTACAAATAACATTATGTACAAAAAGTTTTTTTAATTTTTTAAAAAAATATTTTTCAAAAATATTTACAAAATAGTCTTAAATTAAAGTCCTGCTGAGTTGCATACATACAACTCGTCAGCAGGTTCTTATAAATTACATCGATTATTTACACTTAACCTACATTAACAATAATTTTACTTGAAAAACAATTACAGATTACATTATGAAAAATTAAAAACTATCCCTAATACAAAAAACTTTTTTCTAATAACCATAATTTGAGCAAACGTCGCACTCCTGTATTTAACTCAGTATTTTTAATATTGTTTGGTAACATGTTAAATATTTTAGGTATACTGTATTGCAGTGTCCTTTTGCCATATTTATTGCAGTATCTAGGAACAGCTAGCCCTTCCATACTAGTAAACCTGGTGTTGTAATCATGTACCAACATGAGTTTATACTCGGAGTGCGACGCATGCTGACAAATTAATTTGTACCAAAGTAGAGCCCTAACAGATAATTTATTTACAGATTTATACATTAATGATATTGAAATATTGTGTCTCTGGCGGTACACATCTTTAATAAATAAATAGATTTTCTTTGACATGTATTTTCCCTAATACAAAGGCCGATAAGTATTTTGGAGCCATTTCATGAAAAGATTTGAATACTGTCCAGCAAAGCTTGTATTTTGCAATCAGCGCACTAAATTTACGCATTTACGGTCGCAGGTCCAATGGCATGGAATGCTCTCCCAGCAGAAGTGCGAATCAGTGAGAGACAAGACGTTTTTTGGAAAAACTTAAAACCCACCTGTTCTGTAAAATATTTAAATAAATCTGTAGCGTATTGTAATGACCAAATAAACAGTTTACTTAATTTTAAGTAAAATTACAAACGATATTCATAGCATCACATTGAAAAGCGTCTTTGAGATATTATACAACGAAAATAGCGCTGTATAAGTTATCCATAATAATATAACTGGCCATCTAAGATAGTTGTTTTATTGCAAGCATAAAGCTTTACAAAATCAAAATAACTACCAATTTTGTTAATGTTGAGACTGAAAATGCTTTCAAATAATGACTATGTATTTGATACAGCCATGATAAACTTAGTGATTATATAATTAACTAGACGCTTTATCTGAAATTTTGTGTGTACATTTCGTTATTTAAACAAACCCATTTCTAATAGGAAGTTCTAGAATTTTCTTATCGGTTAAAGACGAGGTTCTGTGTATGAGGTCAAAATAATGATCTTTCAACCTTTATATTTTGATTCCTATTTACGAATGTAGAATAATAAATGTTCGATAAATTATTATTTATATAATAAGAGATCTATTTACAATTTACAGGCGCCGTGGCGCAGTCGGTTAGACGGCTAACCGTGAAACTGGCGTCGCGGGTTCGATTCCCGCCAGTTGCAAGAAAGAAATCCAAGAAATATTTTTTTCTCAATTGGTCTGGGTGTTTTAGTGTATTTTTCATAGTTTTCTTTCATATCCTCTCTTTCCCACTTGCTAAAAAGCCTCTGAAAGAGAGACTTAGCGGGTTATTCCTTTTTGAAAAAATAATTTAAAAGTCTCCAATAAATAAATAAAGAAATTTCTGCGTTTAAGCTTTAATTCGAAAAATACCATGATGAAGATAGTAAACAAAAACTTTATGGTACGTTACAACTATAAAATTGACCCCAAGACTTTGAAAGAGTGTAATATTTTGTTTATTTAGACTCATCCATCTCTGTGGGTGACCATGAACAGCAGAAATCAAAAGACGCATAAAAATAGCGAAAAACGCCATGATTCGATTGACCAAAATTTGGCTACATCGAGGCATTTCAAAGGAAACAAAAATGCACACAGTATGTACGCGTGTGTTTCCAATATTCTCACATGACGCAGAAACGTGGACAATAAAGCGCCTGAGTAGGAAAGAATAGATGCCTCCAATGTGTGGCGTTGAATGCCGAGGACTCCACGAACAGTCAGAAGAACGAACGTCGTCATACTGAAGGAACTAAACCTGAAAGTCCGCCTATCTGTCGTATGCTGCCAGCGTATTCCAGACGTGACCCAGAAAATCTGAAGAAAATAATAATCGCGGACAGTGTGCCATACGAAGAAGTTTGATATTCTTGCACAAATTGATATCTAACTGTATAGATATCCTTGCTCAGATAAACCTTAATGTACCTCGCCGTAACTTGCGTACCAATCCTGTCGTTGCTGTGGGAAATTATAAAACTAACATCGGATTCTTTTCCCCTCGGCCAAGGATCTCAGAACAGTGAACGAAATTTCACTAAACGGTATTGTCGATGTGTTCCTACAGCAAAGGAAGGCATTTAAGAAGCAAGCGGTGTTCCATTTCCGCCTAGATTATGCCATATTTATACCTTTTGGTAAATATACATTTTGTAAATTTAAGTAGATTTTAAGACTGTTTAGATTAAGTATTACTCATTAATGCCAATCTATTAGGGCTTACTTAAGCCTGTTGATTGGCTTAAAAAAAAGAAGAAGCAGAGGCAGAGTGCAGCTCGCTAGACCGATCAGGTGAAGTCAATTTCACATGCAAGCCTGCCTTTATGCCCTGTGAAGAGGGCGCAGAACCGTGAAGGTTGGAGGCACATTGTGAAAATATATCATCATCATCCCCTTTCCGCATCTAATGGTGCATAGGGCACAGCATTGGTTCACCAATTGCGGCGTATCTTGATCATTTTTGTTACATGAAGGTAAGACAGTTACCAGTCCTGAAAACACCCTTTTAAATAAATATTTCATATCAACCATGTCGGGAATCGAACCCGAGACCTATATCATGGTAGGCAAACGCGCTGACCATTACACCACAAGGCCGACAATAATATAAATTATAATAAACCATAAAAAAATTATAGACGAGGTTAATTTCAGTAGATTGCAGATATACAAATAAAAATAATGTAATTAATAATAAACCATGAAAAGATCTATTTATATACATAAAACCGGGTTGTGGTCCCGTGTCTATTGTCTCGGACTCACGGCTCAAAGATCCGTGGTTCGAATCCCACTCTACCCCAACTTGATTACCATTTTCTAATAGTTAATTTACAACAAAACGGCCCTCAAAATTAAATATTTGGGTAAATCATAAGAACGTAAATATTTATTTTTTCTTCAGAAAAAAAAAAAACAAAAACTCAAATTTAAAACAATTATGTTACTAGTTTTTTTTCCAAAAACAAATTTTGCATTTGATTTTGAATGTCATGGATTTAAAGGAGGAATTGCTTTTAAATTGGTAAATAAAAATAATTTTTGAATAAAATATAAATATTTGCGTTCTTATGATATACCCAAAAATTTTAATTTTGGGGGCATTTTCTAATAGTCAGAAATAACTGTTCTAGAAAATGGGCATTGAGTTGTAATTGTACAATATATATTATAGGCTATTATGAAAATACTTTCTTCGCCCGAAAATTGTTTTGAAGACCGTGTGTCTTCCTATCGATTTCCCTCATACAAAAAAGCAAGGTTTTTAGTCAGTAACTGAGTTACCAAATTAAAATAACAGGTTTTCAAGTTTTAATTGAATTTAACTCTACTACTTTCGCCGCTCTTTCACTGGGAGTTTGGAAAATATATGGAGAGCCTTTGTCTGATATTGTCATTATTCCCCATGACCACATTGCGAACTGTATCGAAAACTGTGTTCATTACTATAGTCATTTTTCAAGTTTCTTAACTCTGACGCCCTTAATTCAATTGACCAAAAGATATATCTACAATCATGAATCTAGAACAGCTTATTTAAAAATTATTAACTACACCAATTTAATCAAGTAACAGTGAAAGGATTGTTAGTAAGTACTACGTTTGACAATTTAAACACAAAGGGTTAGACAGGCTACACTGCTTCCTTTTGATGTGAAAGGACGGCACAAAATATGTGTTCAGTTCAGATAGAGGTTGGGGACAACAGTAGGTACCAATAATCGCGACCCTTAGAACTGAGGAACGATGAAGAAAAAGAAGAAGAAACAAAAACAAACCATCACGATGGTTCCCGTTGAAGTAGGCAGAGATAATAAAAATATATTTTCCTCTGTCTTTGCATTCAGACCTCGCTTCCTCTACATTAATATATCTTCTCGTGTACGCACTTAATACATGTATATGTGACAGAATGTATCCTATCAGCACGGACTACTATGGCGAAAGTGTATGGTGGGATTTGCATGTTAGTGAAATCATCGTCCTGACGCGGAGACGGGTACGTCTGGAAATCGTAGACAGAAAAGTAGGTAAGAGGTTATATGCAATGATTACAATCATTTTTCCATACATATATTTACATAGAATTTTAATAACAAAAATACGCTTTAAAAAATACATCTTAAAATTGAGCTATAACATAATTTGGAAAAAATGCCCACAAAGACTTCAGCGTCTGAGCGTGGGCCATTCATTTTTTAATGATTTATAAGTTTATAGCATATAAATATGGTATGACATAACCATGAATGGGCTATCTCTATGTTGAACAATATTACTTTGGACATTGACATTTTTCACATCTCTGAGGGAGTTTTTCGTTACAAGATTCTTTTACTTTTTTAACATATTATTCTATGGATATTATGTAAACTTATGTGTTTTTTTTATATATACCTAATTTTACCTAATTATTTTAATTATTTCTGTATGTGTGAATTGAGATATTCCATTTTGTAATGTACATATATATGAATGAATAAAATTGAAAATTGAAATGAAGAAAAAAAATTACAAACAAGATTTAACATTTGCTGATAGAACAAAAAACAGGATTTATTTGCAGTATTTCATTATAATTTTTTTTTTTTTTTTTAAAGAAGGTGTCTATCGATTCTTTCCATGCTAATTCAAGACCTCAAACCTATTTTAAACGGTATCAGTGATTTAATGTTTTGCAATTCTTTAAGTAGAATATTGAAGGATCTTGGACCAACATGTAAGGAGTGCCTCTGTGCGAACTTAGTTCTGCATCCTGGAACTGACAGTACACTATCGGATCTACTGGTAATCCGATTTAAATTATTACTAAATAATTCCCTATTTAAGTAAACATATTTCAGGCACTGAAATAAATATAATTTTCTAAAGCTAAGGAGTCTAATAAATAAATAAATTATACTCTCTACGTATAATTTATTTATTTATTTGTACTTTTACATTGTTTGTATTCTTTTTTTTATACATAATAATATTCCCTCACTGGGGTGTCCCGTGCCGAGGGAAACATTTCACAAAATGTGAAACATGCCTAAGGTTAGCTATTTAACAAAGTTAACATAATAATAACAGCTTGTCCACCACATACCGCACACCGCATCTGAGGACATAAGTCTCCTTGGCGGTGCCCACATACATGGAAAATTTAGTCATTGTCAAACGAGAAAAGCTGCCCGAAAAAGCGCTCGGAAATCTGGTAGCCTTAGCACCTTTGTGCTGAAAGAAGGTAATCCAGAAGTACATAATATGTATTTCATTGGATCGAGAAAAGAGGGAAGTGAATTCTTCACTGACTGGACATAATAACAATAAAAAAAAGTAATTAATCCAATAAACCTAAATATCATTAACATAATAAACAATAAAAAACTAAAATAATCATAAAAAAACATAACCAATTTATATAGACCAATAGAATAAATTTCATACACAGTAGACACATTTTACCTATTTGGCTTGATCCACTCACCGATCCGTGTGCAACCCACCTCCACTATCTATTTCTTAATAGCAATTTTATGTTGTGAGAACTTACTAATTGTCCTTATGGATAATAGAAGTAGATTGTACACTTTAACCGAGTAGTAGGCCAATCCTCTTTGACCGAAGGTTGTATTTTTTTTTGCAGCATCAGGGTGGATTATCTAGTAACTCTTGTATTTGTAACGGAAGGCAGAGAATAATATTTACGTGCGTATTAAATTACAACTGAATAAAAATATCTTAACCAAAAATGTTGCTAACGGTTCCTGTAATGTTTTCGCCATTTAAATCAGACACAATCGTAAATCGTGTTTTCATTCGCCTATAATCAAGCATTGTAGTCTGCGGCGAGTAATGTTGACAA
The DNA here is from genome assembly GCF_059751315.1 of Micrasema longulum. Classification (NCBI taxonomy): domain Eukaryota; kingdom Metazoa; phylum Arthropoda; class Insecta; order Trichoptera; family Brachycentridae; genus Micrasema; species Micrasema longulum. The sequence continues at coordinate 193,936 of NW_028277380.1, read as the reverse complement.
TGCGACATCAGTCTCTACTGTCCACGTGACAGCAAGTTGTGACGTTAACTGAGATTCCTGTTTGCAAATTGACAGTGACGTATGTGGGGCGAGCGTACGTCGGCCGGTCATTTTACGAAGTTACTAGATTCGTTCCATTGACACGAACAATTCGAACCTTTCCGTCAAGAGTCGAGAGTTCCTTAAAAATATTGTATTTTGAGTTACTAATAATAAATAATAATAATAATAAATCTTTATTTACCATAATATACAATGTTATACATACAAAAATAATAAAAAAGGTATACATAGTTAAATGGCGGACTTATTACCACTAGCAATTTCTTACAGTCTAATAAAAACTAAATAAAAAATACAATAAGTTAAAAAAAGAAACAAGTAAAAACAAATAAATAAAAACAAATAAATAAAAAAAACTTTAAAAAACACAAACAGTTAAAACATTATACAAGATTATGGTGATTATGATTATTATTATTAATCCAGTGGTCTTTGCGCCATCAGCTAAGAGTCAGATAAGAGTATGATGCTGATAATTATGAAAATAAAACTTTGTTATTAGTGTTACACAATTTTTATTATTTTACAAGAACACTACTACAGTTTCAGGAGAGCTTTCCTCCCATCGACAGGTGATATAAAACTAATATAGTAAACACAGAATATTGTTCACAATGTCATAGAATTTAAAAAAATTAAAATAATAATAATCAGTGAAATTTAAAGCAGGGGGGTTATTTTCCACATATCTAAGGTGTTATATATGGACAGTTATCGAACGAACAGATTTGAAAACATGATCAATGAAGCTAGGGTTTCCTAGGACAGCGGTGCCCGTATCTTAACGGCCGTAGTGAACGGTGATGCGGTAGGCAGCCGTCGTAGTGGTGAATAGAGATTGGTTTTATTTTTTAACGGTTTTATCAACACCATTTTCATAGGAAATCACTTTCTAGTCACCGTTACGATGGCTGTCAACCGCATCACTGTTCACTACGGCCGTTAAAATACGGGCACCGCTGTCCTAGGAAACCCTAGCTTGAGGGAAAGGACGTTAAGTAGAATTTATTTCTTAAAATTTAAATTACAATAATTAAACCGAAGATTATTTTCATAATTATTTTTATAATAATTAACAATTTTATTAATTTAAGATTAAGATAATTAACGTTTATTTTCATATTAATTTATAATGAAGTGTTACGAAGTGAATGCCGATTTAATTAATAACTGATAATTATGCCTTGTTGTTGATTTTATTTTTCTTTCCTTCCATTTGTTCATTTTTCAACTGAATTTTCTCAACATTTTTTTATCAATTTTTGCATATTTTTCCATTGTCTTTTTTTTGCACCATAAAAGGCCAGAAGTGCTATTCTGAATCTTCTCTACCCCTTAGAATGTGATTAATTCGAGGCTTTCTATTTTTTGCATGCGTTTACAATTTGCTTCATGCATGGCCACACCGACGATTAAACGTCAAGTAAATATGATCCCATGAAATCAAACATGATGATTTTCAACAATGTTATGAGTATGTCCAAATGCTTGCAGACTGGCTGGATTTTATCCCTAGGGAGTTGTTCATATTTAAATTTGTTGCAACAAAATACAGTTTTATACATCATTTGACGTTTAAACATCGGTGTGGCTATTATATGAAGCAAAGTGCAGTCGCAAAAAAACAAATCCTTAAATTAACCACTCTCTAGGGCGCCTAGGGGGTAGAGAAGATTCAGAATACCACCCCACAAGGCCCAATTACAGTGGTGAATTACAGCAAAAAACACCCAGGATTGAGATAAATCTCTTTTAATTTATGGGTTCTCACCGGGAACCGAGCCGTCAAAAGTTGCAATAAATTTCAATCTTGCAACAGAAAGAAAAACTCCATAGGGAGTGATATCCAGCATTATCTACAAAATGTTAATTTATTATTCGTGTTAGCAATCGGTTTTTGAAATGAATGATTCGTTTTGCGAATACTTAAAGATTTCGGTTATTACATCACGATGTCAAATATGCAACTGGCCTATATTAGATGCTTATTAATTAAGCCAATTTCAATTGAGCATTTTAAATTCGCCATCATCAATGTATTGACGCAAAATCAATAACAAATTTATAACCAAAGTCCTATATGTTATTCTCATGCATGACAATTTTATGTTTTGTTCATTTACAAATATTTGTAGTCTACAAAAACGTACACCTAATATTGACTCCATATATATGTTTGGTATACTAAATGGTATAATCGATGTTCCATCATTACTGGGACAAGTAAAATTCAATACTCCGACTCGTAGGTTAAAAAACAATGAAGTACTGTTCATCGATCAGCATATAACAAACTATTGCCCTAATTTTCCAATGACCCGTCTTTGTCGTATTGTTAACTCAAGACAAAATTTGGAATTTTTTAGTTTGGAAAGAATATACGAAAAATGCCATTAAAAAAATGCACGCGGGGTACGTCCATCTAGTCCGGAAAACAAAACCGTAACTGATACTTATGCCGCTTCCGGTCATCTCCTTTGTCCCACGTTAATTATCGCATGGGCTTCATACAATAGCATGCTTTCTAAAAAAAAATTGATACGACAATATGCGTCCCAAAAAAAACGCAACTAATTGCAAAATATTTTTTTATCTTTGTTAGAACTAAAGATTTAATAATATATAGACGAAATACATTAAAGACACAAAATTGAAAATTTGTGGGTTACGACATTATACGTAGGAGGGGTCGTTATTCAAGTAAAAGTTCTATATACCCACTAAAAAACAGCTGTTATTTGAATATGCGTATTTTATTTTTTTTTAGTACGAATTTGGACCAATTTTTCGCTGATCTGTTTTTGGTTCATCATACCTCTGCCCAAACCAAACGGTGCCAAGGGCACTGCATCGTTAAATAATATCCTGCGTACCTTGATCATTACGAAGGTGAGTTGATCACTCTTACGCTTCAGGTGACAGTGTAGAAACAATAAAATATTGTAGATTAAACAACCATTAAAATAAACATTTCACGTACACCCGCTAATAATGATGACGATTGATTAATCGAAATTTATCAAAACAAGCACATGTGCACATTGAGTTCAAAATACGCAATCAGTAGTCATTTGGGTTAAGTCACGCAAACTGGATTTATTCGACTTACGTCTGTTTTACAATGGCTAGACTATCTAAAGGTTAAAAATCTCGCGCACCAAAAGGGCGCTTTAACGTAATGCCGTTAAAAATAGGTCTAGATTAACGAAATCCCCTTTTAACTGGTGCCAATTCGTTTTAAAATGTTAATTAAAAGGTGGGTGTATTGGGAAATAATATTAAGTCAACATTATGCAAGAAGCGGTTCGGAAACTACTTTCTGTATTTGTTTCATACTTTGTATATACAATAATTGTAATCATAAGAATTGGAACGCAATTAATATTTTGTGCGTTAAGGACAATTAAAATAAACAATGACAGTAAAAACAAACGGCTTTTAGGGCATAATGATTAAGATGCTAGCCTCTGGTACGAGAATTATGGGTTCGATTCCCAGTAACACTAATATAATCAAAATGAGATTTTCAGATGTCCGAGTACTCTGCGCTGTAATTGGCTCATGGCCTTTTGTAGCCTTTTATTTATTAATACTTTTCATACATCGGCGGCCTCCGTGGTGTAGTGGTCAAGACTCTTGACTCACGCACGGAAGGTTCCGGGTTCGATTCCCGGTGAGAACACGAAAATTTAAAAATTAGATTTTTCTCAAGCCTGGGTGTTCTGTGATGCAATTCACCACTGTAATTGGGCATCCTGGCCTGTTGTGGTGCAAAAATAAATAAAACACCTTATATATTATGTATTAATTGACAATTCAATTTCATAATTTAAAAAAAATTCTTTCTTTTTTATTTTTATTACTTTATACTTGTTTTTATTTTTTTACTATTATATCAAATTGCACTGGAGTATTGGCAAATACGCATTTCATAGATACATATTTTTATTCATTATTTTTTCGTGATAATATATGCTTGCTTGTTTATTAATTTAACTTAAAATGTCTTTCTTGCTTACCGTAACACTTTATTTATTGTTTGCCTTACAGAATTTATTTCATAAGCTTATATCTTTGCATTTTTATATGCTTACTGTTTTTTCTTGCATACCTTTGTTATTATTGTTTTTTTTTACTTTGTAAAACTTTTTATCATATTCTTTTTAACTAATTTCACAAATTTTTTCTGTATATTCTGTTTATTATTTAGTATGTTAGCATGTATTTCATTTTTATTTTTTGTAAATGCCTTTTGGGCGTTAATGAACAAAATAAATAAATAAATAAATTAAAAATACTTCTCACAAAACTTCTCGGCGGCTTCCGTGGTGTAGTGGTCAAGACGCTTGACTCACCCACGGAAGGTTCCGGGTTCGATTCCCGGTGAGAACACGAAAATTCAAAGTGATTTTTCTCAAGCCTGGGTTAATTTGTGATGTAATTCACCACTGTAATTGGTCCTCCTGGCCTGTTGTGGTGCAAAAAAAAATACAGTTGATTACTGTATAAAAAAATAATAATATTCATTTATATCTATGTATAAAAAAATACATGTTTCGTGTGTTTGTGGCCGCTAATCTCGAAAAGTGATTGATCGATTGACTCAATTTTTTTACGGAACATTGCATTTTAGTAGAAAGGTATTTCTATTATTTTTATTCCGAAATTCCAGGGGAAAGAGAACTTACTATGCGTTTCAAATTTAATCATAATTTGCCATATGTCGTCACTTTTTCTTACAACTGTCATTCTAATCATGTTACATTTTAAGGACTATAAATATGTATTAAACAACACAGTTAAAATGTACATTTGTAACAAGACTTACAAAGGAAATTAACACAGTTTTTGCTAAGGTTTTTGTAATTGTAATAAGGTCAAGATAAAGAATAACAAGTTTAAATTATAAACTTAAAAGTTAAATTCTAACTCTATATTTAGGACAAAAAAAATAGTTGAAGTACTAGCAAATACGATAGGAAGACCTCTGGTCTTTAAAACGGTTGTTCATAGTGTGGAGGGAATGCTTTCACTACCAAAAAAGCTTCAACTTATTCAATAGTTTATAGAAGAATAACTTATTCCTGTTAATAGGAGCCACTGCTGATAAGCTCTTACGGTCACTGAGCCCTGAATAGATCTATTGGGACGGGTTTCCGTCAGTTCGTTCTCACCCTCCAAGATTAGATCTTTAAAGAGCCTGTCTGCTGAGCGGTGGGCAAGTGTTCTTATATTGATGAATCTTTTCCTTTAAGCCCAAATTCTTAACAAGTACTGAATGACAGTTCTACACAGTGTTGCCATTTAATCAATTTAAGACAAAGTTACAAAACTTTATTTTCCCTACAGTCTATATATTATTTAAAAAATTAGGTTCAATATGTTTGTGTTTTCTCGGTAAATGTATAGTTGCTAAAAAAAATTATTTGCTACCCGAATAATTAATATCAGACAAAGCCACAGCTAAGCGTGGCCGGGTTCAGCTAGTATGTTAAATAAATAATGTATATTATATTTTTTCCAGTGCCCCAATTACAACAGGAAATTAAAAGTTATCCTCAATCCATAAAAGTATGTTTGTTTGTGTTTCTTTCAGGTCGCAACGGAGCGACCGATCGACGACGTTTTATAAATATAGCCGGAGAGCTGACAAGTGTCACGTGTTTAAGTGGCCACTTTACACACTGTAACATTCACTATTTTGCCTATGTTTGAAAAATCCTTATTTTTTTAAAATTCTTTCATTTGTTAATTTTAGTGAAGTTGTCCATCCCTGTTGTAATTTGTTAAAATAAATGACTCCCTAGGAGTTGAAATTCATTATTTTGTCTACAAACATTTGGACAAACTCAAAATATTGTAGTATAGCGCCGTTTTATATTGTATTCTTTATTTACATACAAATTTGCTTACGAATCAAATAATAATTTTGTTATTACTGTTGTAAATAAAATAGTATAATGAAAAAAAAAAAAGTAAAATAGACTTATGATCCGAAACCGACCTTTATTTTCCATAGTGCGGGGGTACGGTTGACGTCACCCCCGTCTAACAAATACGACAAAACGCAAACGCAGTTCGGGAATTCCCCTAATAATAGTGACGGAAAACTTGTTGCTATATGAATACATATTTAATTTATTTGGGATGCCATAAAAATAAAATAATGTACGACGAAATAACTTTTGTAAAAGGAAAATTTTCATATTTGCGGAAGATTAAAAACACACCGCGGGCCGCGCAAATATAAGCCGGCGCCGGGCCGTACTTTGGACAGCCCTGAAGCTCAATCACAAATAACTATCGACCTGCTTAAAAACATGCTAAGCATTTGAAGGATCACAATGAACAATAATGAACATGCTTAAGTTATCGCAGTCATAAGTCAACGCGTGTGTAAACTCTAAGTCAACGCTCGTGTCGGTTTGTTTTTTTGTTTTTCTCGTAAAATAATTCAGTTCATTGGCGAAAAATCGGCGTTTACTATAATAAATAATTCAATATATTGCATTTGCAAAACAGTAGGGAGCGTCTATATATGGATAACTTATATAGCGCCATTTTCGTAATATAATACCTCAAGGGCGCTTTACATAGTGATTTTATAGATAAATAAATTTAATTGAAGCTGTTAAATTTGTGATTTAATTAAAACAATTTATTTTGTTGTCACATATGCACAAATTATTAGTTTCAATCATGTTTTAATCTTTTTTTATAAAATATTAAACCCTTTTTAAAAAAATATTGTTTTAATAATTTTTTTAAGAGATATTACGAACTTCAAACATTTAGTGAAATTTATAATTAGAAATCAAACACTGATTTGAGTCTACTGAACACTTTATTTTATTTTTACAAATATAAACATATAAAAATAAAAACTTCGTGACGATGTATTTCTATAATTAGAACAATGTTAAACAAATGTAACGTCAATCCAATAATAGCTAACGAGTTAATTCACCTTGTTGAAATATGCGTCAATAATAATTATTTTCAATTCAATAAAATCATTTACGTGGTAAAATATTCTGGTGTTTTTACACCAGAATATTTCATAGTCCCCTAGACTGGTAACTGAAGCGTAAGACTGATCACCTTACCTTCATTTAACAAAAATGATCAAGATACGCTGCGTTTGGTGTACCAGTGCAGTGCCCTATGCATAATTAGGTGGGAAAAGGGAATGATAATGATGATGATGATTATTATGGATAACTTATATAGCGCTATTTTCGTAATATAATACCTCAAGGGCGCTTTACATAGTGATTCTATAAATAAATAAATTTAATAGAAGCTTTTAAATTTGTAATTTAATTAAAACAATTTATTTTGTTTTCACATGCTACGAATTAATTCAAATAATTTAGAGAACAAGTGGGTTTTAAATTTTTTTCGAAACATCACTTCACTCTCACAGCCTCGCACCTCTGCTGGGAGAGCATTCCATGCCATAGGGCCTGCGACTGCAAATGCGCGTTCACTGAATTTAGTGCGCTGTTTGCGTAGAGGTATAATAACTATTTCTCTCGCCGTAGACGTAGCTGATCTAAGCGTAAGACGCCTGTCTTCTAGTTAATCTAGAATGCATAGTTCCCTTAGATATTCCGGAGCAGAGATACATGTGAAATTATATCGAGTAATACCTACATATTGTAACTTTTCTAGTATGTATCTTTGTTGAATAACCTTATAAAATAAAATAAAAATAAATGTTTATATGTATATGTAATAAAATATTTTATTGTATGTTTAAAAGACGTAAATAATTGTTGCGTCATAAAAATACAGATAACATATTACAAAGTATGCATTCGTTAAAAAAATGTTGCCAACAAAGATATAATTAATTAAAATGAGGTAAAATTATAATGATGTGTGTTTTAAATTTTAATTCAAAAACATTATTATTAATCATACATAGCGAATGAATGACATAAACAATTTTCGATGCGAATGTCGATGGATGTAGTAAATGAGGAAGACCGAGAAAGATATGGCATGACCAAATTCAACAAATACTTGAAGATGGTTATTGGACATGCCAACAGTAGGTAGAATCTGCATGATTGAATAAGATGTATTAATGTAGAGGAAGCGAGGTCTATATGCAAAGACCAAAGACATACATGTTATACGTGTAGAAAAATCATGACAATAGGGAAATACCACGTTATTTTTTTAAACATTTTTAAAGTAATAAAGGTATATGAAATACTGTCCAGTAAAAAAAATTTTTGGTTTGGTAATTATTAGTAGCATAAAAAATATGTTTAAATTTGTAATTTAGAATTCCCGCAAAAATGGTCATTCCATTGGCCATGCTCGTAATACGTCACGAATCTTGGCGTCACAACAACCAAGGCCAAACGCGTCGCGTTTTTCTTGCAACGTATTTTTATTAAATTCCTTTTTTACATTTATGTATGGAAAAATTTCTCCAGAATATCCATATTGCTTTTGAAAATACAGTTAATTATTCTAAATCCATTTAATATATTTTTGTCGGTATTCGTAGTATGTGATAATTCCCTATTAAATATATTAAAAATATCAGATACATATTGACTTTCGGTCAAAGAGGATTGATATACTTCTCCGTCAAAGTGAAGAGCCTACCTCCATTGTCCATAAGGATAATCGGTCAATACTGTCACTATAAAATTGCCATTAGGAATGGATAATGGAGGTGGGATGCGCACGAATTGATGAGTGGATCAGGCCAAATAGGTGTGGGAAGATGTTTTTATTTATAGTGTTTTTATTTGTGAGTTTTATGTGTTTTTACTATGTTTTATATGTATTTGATATTATGATTTAAATTTATATAAAATGTCTCCCTCGGCACGGGATACCCCAGTGAGGGAAGGGAACATTAATGTAAAAAAAGTAATACATAAATTGTAAAATAACAAATATATATTTTTTTTATATACACCGCAAGACAAATAAATTTACGAGTTCTCAAAAAAAACTAAAATTGACATATAATGAATTATTCTTGATATTTAATTAGTTTTTTTTATATTGTTTGACATATGTGATGACTACTCGTTATTTCAAGGTCAAAATAAAAAATCTTACTCATGAATTGTACTTAGAAATTGCCATTATATATCAGGTATCAGATTACCCGAACCTTAGAGACCCATAACGGTTCATTTATGGTCGAGTGTTTGTGATGGAATAATAAAAGACATGTTATTTTTTAATTCATATTTAAGAAGTAGGTTCTTATCGCTTTATTTTAAATTAAAGTATTTTACATTTAAACATATTTATAACATTTAAAAATATTTAGTACTTAGTGAATTCACCTTTATTTTTTATAACATGTAAAATTCTATTATTTAGAGAAGCGTAAAGCGAATCTAAAATTTCTGATGTTATTTCTTCTTCCCAAACTTGAATTAAGTTTTTTTTTTAATTCCTCAATGTTTTTTGATTTTTTTTTCCCGACTTTTTTTTTCATAATCGCCCATAAATTTTCTATCGGGTTCAAATCAGGGCTATTCCCGGGCCACGTCAACGATTTTAAGCCAATTTTCTCCTTGAATTCATTGATCTATAAAAAAACAATAAATTATTTATCATGTGGTCACAAAATGCATTTAAAAATATATATATTTGTACTCACAGTGCGGGCTCTATGGCACGGCGCAGAATCGTCCTGAAAAATTGGGTCCGCGGTATACTGCGTAATGTCCTCGATTGTTGGAATAATATGTTTTTTTAACACTTTTTTGTACTGAATGGCATTCATCGTACCCTGTACAAAATTTAGAGGTCCTAAACCGTATGCTGTCATGCACCCCCAAATCATCACGTAGGGTGAATGTTTAACGGTTCGAGTGACGCACGACGGATGATATCTTTCCCCACGTTTTCGTCGAACTATCTTTCTGCCGTCTGGACCAAAAAGGTTGAATTTTGATTCATCAGAGAAAACAACATTTTGCCAATCCTCCAAGGTCCAATTCTGGTGCTCTTTCGCCCAATCCAGTCTAGCCTTCTTCATTTTGTCCGTGAATAATGGTTTCTTTGCGGGACTCCGTGCTTGGAAACCATGCTCCAACAGCCGCCTGGACACTGTTTTTACTGAAAATGTTGATGTGCTGGTAGACTGCACCTCTGCGTGTATTTCAGGTGCCGTTAAAAATCGATCGCGCATAACAATTTTTTTTATTAAGCGATCATCTCGGGCAGATGTCACGCGCCCCCGTCCGCTTCCTTTTTTCCGTTCTATGGATCCAGTTTCTTGGATTTTTTTAAATAAAAACCTCACTGCACCTTCTGAATACCCAACTCGACGAGATATTTCACAATTAGATATGTTTTCTTGCGACAATGTGATTATTTTGGATTTTATCGCAATCGACATTTGCTTTGCACTTTCCATGATTGTTGTGTTATGTTCACTCAAACGCGGGTAAAACAAGACTGTTGAGACATTTTAAAATGTAAATATTGTAGAAAGGTGACACATAGTGTCTTTAATTTATTAAACAAAAGAAAGAGGTATCGATAAAGGATTTCTTAGAAAAAGGGTTCAGTAAAGTCAAGGGGCGCGGTAGCAGGTAAACTCGTAATTTTTTTTGTCTTGCGGTGTATATGAAAAATAAATATATCCCAATAAATATGTCTAGGCAAAAAAAACAGTTCACGTTTTCCGTTTTTTAAAAGAAGTTATCATATTTGCACAACGTACCTCCGAAGACAGCAGATAAAACTGGGCGCTTTAAAGGGTTTTTTTGTTGTCTTAGTTCCCATAAGCAACAATTTATAAAAAATAAAACTATAGGGACACACCAATGGTAAATATCAGAAGTAAGTACTAAAATCACTGCTCTAGGGTCAGATTCCTGGGAGAAAATACTGGAATACGTTTGTATGAAGAAAAGTCAGACCGCGTCTCAATACCGTGAAATATAATAAAATAAAATAAAAAATACATCTATTAATCACGGAATAATTTTGAATATTTAATAACTGAGATAGCCTTCACAGTTAAAACTAACTTGATATGATTATTTTACATATTATCTACCGTTTTATCAATCATATATTGAATTAAATAAAGCGATATTGGGATTAATTATTGAGTGTTAAAGACTTAAAAGTATCAGAACTGATTTATTATGAATTAATCGTAAGATAAACAATATTTCACTGTTTGCTTTAGTTTATATTACCTACATGGTAGTAAATATGTATTGTAAACTAGTATTATAATTTTATTTATTTTTTAAAAGAATAATAGCTTTCTTATAATTTACCCAAATATTTGAATTTCGATGACCATTTTCAACGAGTTGTAAATAACTCACTATTAGAAAATGGAAATCAAGTTGGGGTAGAGTGGGGTTCGAACCTTGGGCATCTGGCCCGTAAGTCCGCAACAATAGCCACGGGACCACAACCCGATTATATCATATCATAATATATATCTAAACCTCTATAGCATGTAAAATTTAAACCACTACTTCTTTTGAAAATTTAAGTAATCTATCAATGACTAGATTTACTAAAAAAATGAGGAAATGAATGTTGGCACATAAAAACATATTTTAGACATTGCTGGCAATAGATTTCTCGTAACTTCAAAAGTATAGCTTCCTGAAATAATTGGTAGAAGTTTTGTTTTCTTAAGGCTTAATATGGTTATTAAAGGCTTCTCCCCATCCCATTGTTCCAATAGTAAGAGAAGATTATACAAAAGCACGATAAACCATGTTGCTAGTGTTTAAATGAACATAACCAGTTAAACGTTTGAAAACATAGGTCAAATATCTCAATTTGTTAACAATTTTTCGGATATTTATTTATTTATTTATTCACACTCTTTATCAAAATACAATTCAATGTTCACTTTGCCCAGCTAACAAGGGTACATACCCCGTTCCAAGCTAGGCAATTAGATTTGAATATATTATAATAGTTAACAAATTAATATAGAGCACAGACAAACAAAATATAAACTTATTCGGATACACATTTTGATTGATATACATACAGACATACACATATATACACACTACACACATATATATATTTATATATATATATATATATACACATATATATATATATATATATATATATATACACACACATATATATATATATATATATATATATATACACATATATACACATGTACATACACACACACGTACATACACCCATGCGCATACACATACATACATTCATAAAAACATAGAAAATTTATTTATGCGAAACTTCATGGTTGTCATCTATAAATATATATTTTTTTAATTATTCCTTATTTTTTATATTTTATTTTTGACATCCAGTAAGGTTCTCCAATCCGTGGCATGTATCAACTTTTCTGACTCCCTACGACCAATGTCACGAAAGAGCGAGGTCAACACCTTCCGTAACTTGACAACACTCCCGTCTTTCCACGATTCTAGCAAAAGGTTATGGACCTTTTTGCCTACGTAATAGTGTTGTCTCGATGCCAGAACAGTGTTGACCCCTTCACTTAGTATCAGATCCCTATTAGAGTATCTTGTATTATGGTTGTGGTTGACGCTTGGGTATATGATTAGGACATTTAAATTGACTTTTAATTTTATTTTTTTTTCACAGTTATAACATATATCAAGGTTACAGGATTTATGATTAAATATAATGTTAAAGTCAGAAGAAGGAAAACGAAGAAAAAGAAATATAACGTTGCATATTTTCAGCAATCTTATAATTTGGTTCAAAGCTACTAATGGCTATTCGAAAACATGCTGCCAAATGGTTTTCCCTCTCTGTTGCAACAAAATTAGATCTAAATAACTCCCTAGGGAGGAAATCCAGCCTGTCTACAAACATTTGGACATACCAAAAACATTTTTTATTGTGTATGCAGACAATTGGTAGAATTCCATACTTAATTTGGTAATGTATCCAAAATAAAACAAGTTTATTGGATTATAATTCTACTTTATTTTTTATAAAATATACAAAGGGTATATTGTACACAATTGTGTACAATTTATGAAAATATGTTTTATAAAAAATAAAGTAGAATTATAATCCAATAAACTTGTTTTATTTTGGATACATTACAAAACAAAAAAACATTATTGATTAAACTAAATGGTGTTTTCTTTTTATTTTTTTTATTTTTCAAAAATATTTACAAAATAGTCTTAAATTAAAGTCCTACTGAGTTGCATACATACAACTCGTCAGCAGGTTCTTATAAATTACATCGATTATTTACACTTAACCTACATTAACAATAATTTTACTAGAAAAACAATTACAGATTACATTATGAAAAATTAAAAACTATCAATAATACAAAAAACTTTTTTCTAATAACCATAATTTGAGCAAACGTCGCACTCCTGTATTTAACTCAGTATTTTTAATATTATTTGGTAACATGTTAAATATTTTAGGTATATTGTATTGCAGTGTCCTTTTGCCATATTTATTGCAGTATCTAGGAACAGCTAGCCTAGTAAGAAGTATAAAAATCAGAAAATTGTTATCATATGTTAGGAAATGCGGATGTTTAAACATAGGCAAAATTGTGAATGTTACACAGTGTGCAAAGTGGCCACTTGAACTAGCCAATGACAGGTCAAAAGCCTTGTGAATGCCTAGACTTCCATATTACTTTCTTAAAAATGTTTTCCCTCTCTGTTGCAACGAATTTAGATTAAAATAAGGAAAATATTTTTTTTTATGCATTTACAAGAAACTTCTCATTACAATTTAATCTCTAATTTTTACCGCGTGCAAGAAAAAAAATATATACCCGATTTCCCGTAACAATGAACTTCCTCATTAGTATGTAAATAACGTGCTGGTTACGCGTTCTCTACCCCCGCGAGAGCGTTTAGAATACCAGGGCAAAGGAAGAAGATTATGCCTAGGTTAACGCTTCAACCACTACACTACGGAGTGATAAAATGTCAAAAACAGCTACCAAAGGGCAATTTAAAAGCTGATAAAATTATCAATTTTTATTTATATTATTGAATTTTCAGAAGATTGAAATCTTTTTTAATTACGTGAAAAAGATACAAATCAGGATTTTATAACATAATGTTATCAATCTGTTTTATCAGTATTTTATAAACATTCAACCTTATATTTAAAAAATATATATAATTCAAACGGATGTACTCGGCGCGACTTTTTTCTCAAAACTGAAAAAGTAACAAAACGAACTTATTGGTTCTTGCAATATGGTACTCGTATATTTGTATGGAAACAAGTAGCTTTGGAGTTTCTAAATTTTCCCAAAGTTTAATTAAATTGCAGTGAAAAATTCATTATTATTAATATTTAAAGCATAAACTTTGTGGTCAAACATTTTACTAAATGTTATTAATATTAACAACCCTTCCATATAGCACATTACACGATGTTCCATTGTAAAGGTCACCCTATACCAGTGGTCGGCAAACCGCGGCTCTTTAGACACTCGAGTGCGGCTCTGCGCAAATTACCCTTTTTGTTCAAATTATTTAGTCTACAGGATCTACAGAAGAACTTCTAGGACCATTGTCTTTTGAATTATTGAGGATATTGCAAATACTGTAATCGAATGCATGGAGAAGCATCATATTAAACTTGATGAAATTATTTCAACAATGTTTGAGTATGTCCAAATGCTTGCAGACTGGCTGGATTTCCTCCCTAGAGAGTTGTTCATATTTACATTTATTTCAACAGAGAGGGAAAACATTTTTGAGAAGGGAATATGGAAGTCTAGGCATTTACAGGGCTTATGACCTGTCATTGGCTGGTTTAAGTGGCCATTTTACACACTGTAAAATTCACCATTTTGCCCATGTTTGAACATCCACATTTCCTCATCTCTTCCATCTGTTGACTCTTGTGAAGTAAAAGAGCTGAAACCTATATCAAATCACCTACTAGGCAACGCCTGAAAACAATTTTCCAATTTTTATACTTCTTCTTTTACCAAGTAGGAATTCAACAATGTTTGAGTATGTCCGAATGCTTGCAGACTGGTTGGATTTCCTCCCTAGAGAGTTGTTCATATTTAAATCTATTTCATCAGAGAGGGAAAACATTTTTGAGAAGAAACATGGGCAAAATGGTAAATGTTACATAGTGTGTAAAATGGCCACTTAAACTAGCCAATGACAGGTCATAAGCCCTGTAAATGCCTAGACTTCCATATTGCCTTCTCAAAAATGTTTTCCATCTCTGTTGATATGAACAACTCCCTAGGGAGGAAATCCAGTCAGTCTGCAAGCATTTGGACATACTCAAACATTGTTGAAATAATTTCATCAAGTTTAATATGATGCTTCTCCATGCATTCGATTACAGTATTTGCAATATCTTCAATAATTCAAAAGACAATAATCCTAGAAGTTCTTCTGTAGAACTTGTAGACTGAATAATTTGAACAAAAATAGTAATTTGTGCAGAGCCGCACTCGAGTGGCTAAAGAGCCGCGGTTCGCCGACCACTGGTATAGGGTGACTTTTATAATGGAACATCGTGTAATGTGCTGTATTGAAGGGTAACAACCCTTCAATACATCACAATTAATAGAGAGAACAGACTAATAAAATATAAACTTACTCGTATACACATTTTGATACATATACAAACAAACATACACATATATACACATATATATACACACATATATACACATGTATACACACACACACGTACATACACCCATGCGCATACATATATTCATAAAACATAGACAATTTGTTTATAATGCGAAACTTCATGGTTATCATCTGTATATATTTTTAAAAATGATTCTTTATTTTTATATTTTATTTTCGACATCCAGTAAGAATCTCCAATCCGCGACATGTATCAACCTTTCTGACTCCCTACGACCAATGTCATGAAAGAGCGAGGTCAACACCTTCCGCAACTTGACAACACTCCCGTCTTTCCACGATTCTGGCAAAAGGTTATAGACCTTTTTGGCTACATAATAGTGTTGCCTCGATGCCAAAACAGTGTTGACCCCTTAACTTAGTAGTTTTATATTTTTGTCCAATAGCTATGGAGAAGATGTACAGTGGGTTTTGCATGTTAGTTTATTTGGTGTCCTGACAAAGAGACGGGTACGTCTCAAAACCTAAAATAATTTTTAAAAATGCAAAATTGAAATGATTCGTAAAGACTTTTATTTAATTCAATTTTTCAGTTCAGAAAGATCGGAGAGGATAGCTAAAATTTACTTTAGAGACGAAATATTTTTACTTGACCTTTGAGATGCAGATAAGAATGGCGATGTATTCAATAATTAAATTTATTGAAGTTATAACATTTGTATTTTTGTTGTGTTGGATTTTCAAAATAATAAATAAAAGTAATAATCACTTTTCTCTCATGATTTATTTAAATAATTATGTTTTGACCGTTACGCATGATAAATAAATTAATGATAGAGAATATTAATTGTTGATATTAATTTGATATAAGTGTTTATATTATTATAATTTGATGATAGCATATTGAGGTCTAAAAGGTTACATTATTATTAGATAACTAATATTGATTTATCTATTTAAATATTTTTAGATATAACTTAGCAGTTTTGAAGACTTTTCATACATTTGCATTATCATTATAAGCAAATTTCAATCGACCAGTTCTTAAAACATCTGTCTCAAATTACGAGTTAAAAATAATGGAAAAATAAGTATTTACATCACTTAAAATCTGTTAGTATTCGGACGGATTAAAATATATAATAAATACAGTTCTAGGTGCGTAATAGAATCAGAATCCTGGACGAGTGTTTTTGACTCGATGGTTGCTCTCAGGTAAAAATCTTGAAAAAAGAAATCTTAAGTAGTGTTGAGGTCATATTTTTAAATGTGGTTTTACACTGAAGTATTTCATTTTTCTTGGTCCGGCACCTGAATCGTAAGAATGATCACCAAAAGCCACCTTATAAACAAATATTATATGCTGACACTCCTAGGGATCGAATCTAGGAACTCAAGCTTGTTAGACGAACGCGCCAACCACTACGAGCAGAGTAGTTATCGGGTCAAAAACACTCGTCTAGGATTCTGGTTCTATTTCACATTGAGAAATTTTTTTTTCATCCGCCTGGACATAGACAATGGTGCATAGGGAACGGAATTAAAACGACGGAATATGTCAACTCGTTATAATCATAATATAAATAAAGTAATGTCAAGAACCATGTTTGTACAAAAAACAAACAAGTACATTAATATAAGTCTCTGATAAAATATATATTTGAAGCTTTAACATTCAAATTATGCACCACAACAGGCCAGGAGGCCCAATGACAGTGGAGAACTACAGCACAGAACACCCAGGCTTGAAAAAAAACCATTAGTTTTTTTAAATATTTTTTTTATTTTATTTATTGGGGATATTAACAGTAATACATGTAACAAAAATACAACAAATAAAATATACAGAGAATAAAACCAACGACAGATATCCACAGAAATACATTAAATACACATGCAATACATACTAGTGTGTTTGTGTGAGTGTAAGTGAGTTAGAGGGTGGGTGTTATATTGGAATGAGGGTGGACATGTGTGTAAATATTGCACAAGTGTCAAGTGTCGAAAATATAAATATATTAAAAATATTAAGAATTAGAGATAAAATATAATAAAATAAAATAAAATAAGATGAAATAAGACTTTATTATTAAAACTAAGTATAAGACAAAAAAGTATGTTTTAAGACGCGCATTTTAAATGTTATTTTTTTACAATCAAATGGATCAATAAGGGGAAAGTTCAAATTATATTCACTAACAAAACGTATAAGTGGAGAGTTCTGGGCATAGTTCGTACGAACTGCTGGCACATGAAATGGAGAGCTCGACGTGTGACGGGTGCGGTAGCCGGGGACATGTAATGATAACTCCGACAAAATAGCCGGACTATCAATTTAACCAAGCTTGTGAAGCTTCGAAACCTATCAGTAATAAAATAAATAAAAAGTTATTTCAATTTTTTAACTCTCAATAATTACCTCCATGCAAAACAAAAACATGAACGATTTTTATTTTAAGTTTTTTTCGTCACATTTAATGTTTACACATAAATTTATCAATTGGTATTTTTGCGTCTGAAAATCTTTGTTTTTAATTTTAAATATGTGAGAATGTATGTTTTTTGAATAAAACAAAATTAAAAACAAAAAAAAAAGTGGTTAAAAACAAAGTTGCTTTATTCTGTTCTAAACAAGTCTGCGGCTTATCTCTATTAGCCTTCCAACAGAGAAATATAAAATAATTTTAATATTTTATTCTTAAAAATATTGCTTTTTTTCCGGGTTATCTTAACAGGAAATCAAAATTGTTGTTTTTCTGGGTTAGTACAATATTGAATTAACCGCAAAAGTATCAACAAACCTATGATTTTAAAATAATGATAAATGTATATGAAGAATTTAGTAAATGATAATGCTAAATAATTGAGAAAATGTTCAAAAAGGCTATATTTTTAAAAAAATATTTGGCTAGAAGTAAAATGGATTGTCTCATTCGCCCAAATCAATATTGTTTCACCTGTTCCACAAACGTATAGTTTCTGTTATGTTTTTGTTATTTTATTATGCGTTTTATAATAAAGATATACAAAAAATAAAAATAAACATATATTTGTAGTGTTTAGAACTGTCTTAATATTTGTTAAGTTCTCTCTGTATATTAAGTGTCGTCGGCACGTGCAACCCCAGTGAGGTGACATTAGTGAAGAAAATAAGTAAAAAAAATCGTTTAAAAATTAATTAAGAAAAAATGGACGGTGTTTATCGAAAGGGCTAACATTTATTTTTATATCAAAACTAATTTTAGCTATTGGCCGATTTTGTTAGCATTATGACGACATTTGCTCTAGTTTAACTTATAATACGTTAGAATTATGTAACACAGTGTATTTATAAATACAATTTTGCATACAAATTCGCTCGGACTAACTAATATAAGATAAATTATAGTATCTTCATAATTAAAAGCAATTTATTCTGGGTGTTATCAAATATGTTAGAAATGTTAAAGTAACGAAGCGAACTGCTTTTAAAACATTGTAAATAATGATGTAAGTACCTAGGTGTGTTTTTGTAGATTTATCTTGATAAAACTACTAAGTTTTAATTATAAAAAAATATCGTAATAATAAAAATACTTTATAGTTTTATTCCACTTTTATTTAAAATTATTTTTTATTTTTTTTACCAGTGACTGGGTTTCGTCGTGACCGACATCGTTAGACTGGTCGTCGAATGTCGGCCACGATGAAACCCGGTCACTGGTAAAAAAAAAATAATTATAAAATAATTATAAATAAAAACGGAATAAAACTATAAAGTATTTTAATTATAATAATTAATCCTTAATTATAATATAAGGAAGAAACATTTCACATAAAAATAAACAAAAAATAAACAAAAAAGGTGGGTGAACACCTTAAAAACTTTTACCTTTGTAATAATTGTGTTTTAAATTATGATTATTTACAGTTTTGAAAAATTTGCACAAAGTTGATAGATATTTAAAAAGTGAATCTCATCTACAGGTTTTCCGTTTCAATCGTAATGTTAGTATTTTTTTACAGTCTTACCTGCAACCGCGGCAGCGTACTGCGTCACTTGCCGGGATTTTCCAGTTGGCTTTTGGCCAACTGACAGCATGTGCTTCGTTGTTTCACCCATTTTGTTGCCTCTTCGTCAGGACTCTGAAACATAGACAAAAAAACCTCAAGATAATTGCACGGCTATAAAATCAGTCTTTTTATAGACTGGTACGAAGGGCGTCGGAGTTAAGTACTTTTCCAAAATACCTGCTGATAAAATTGGAATTTATAAGCGAAATAATTGAAGAGTGATTTTTGAGTGAGCCCTAAGTCAAAATTTATGAATTTCAAATTAAGAATACTATTGTATTCGCACAATTAAAAAAGCTGCATAACCAGAAAGAAAATTTATTTACAATTTTATTTTCTGTTGAAAACGTTTTAAAACTCAAATTATACAAATAACACTTTTTTTTATTGGTTGGTTAGAAGAAATTGCCAATGCACAATTTATATTATGTACATAAAAGTTAAATCAATAAATAATTAAAACTGCTGAAAAAATTAACTTTTAAATGGATAATTATTCCCCATTAAGATAGTTAAGCTTGGGAATATGATTTATTGAAATTAAAAAAAAGATATTTTTAATGGAAAAAAAACATTTTTAAATTATGGTATGACATTTTACACAAATTTGTTTCTAAATTTGTAAGAACCACTCAAAATTTATTGCAACGGCGAGGGAAAACATTTTTGAGAAGGGCATATGGAAGTGTAGGCATTTACAGAGCTTATGACCTGTCGTTTGCTAATTTCAAAAAATATATTTAACATAAAACTTTTTGTGCATAAATTAAATTATCGGGCTTATTGCCAAACCGTAATTTCTTTTAGATTTTAAGAGGCCACTTTAAACGCCGTGTAACATTTACTATTCTGTCTATGTTTTAACATTTACATTTCCTTAACTCAATACGTTGACTTTTGCGAAGAAAAAAATATTTTTTTTGCACCACAACAGGCCAGAAGGCCCAATTACAATGGTGAATTACAGCACAGAACACCCAGGCTTGAGAAACATCATAATATTTTTTTATGTTCTCAACGGGAATTGAACCCGGAACTTTCCGTTTGTAAGTCAAGCGTCTTGACTACTACACCACGGAGGCCGCTGAGTTGAACCTTTATTGATGTGGGAAGATTCATGTAGTTGAATTATTTCACCTACATACCAGGAAACGTGACGCCTGAAAATATTATAAAATAGTAGACCAGTTCGTTTATAATATTATTTATAAAACAGTTTAAAGAACGGAATAAAGAAGTCTTTGCATTTATAAATTAATATGTCATTGGCTGATTTAAGAAGCCTCTTTACACTGTGAAACATGAATCATTCTGGCTATGTTCAAGCATCCGTATTTCCTCAACCCTTTCGTCTGTAGACGTCCATATTTCCTTCTCAAACATGTTTTCCCTCTCAAAATATTGTTGAAAAATATGTTAATCAAAATTTTAAATAATGCGTAAATTAAAAAATAAATATATTACATCAACACGACACAAATTCAAAACACTGCACAAAAATAACTAAGTGAGAAAAACTATTGATTTCGACGTGATCACTTAGGCCATTGAACTCGTTTTATTCCGAAAAAAAAATACAATTTATTTTATTATAGAAATAAAAAATGAGTGATACTTTAATCCACAAATTTGGAATATCCAGTGACCGGTTTCGTCGCTTTTGCGTCATCTTCGAGACTGGTATCTTTATTGAGAAATTCAATGTATTTATACAAAACTGAGGTAAGGATAGAGGACTCAAAATAATATGAATGTAAATTAAATTAGTACCAATGACTTTTTACGCTTTATTTTTCAGATCTCAATTGACAGAAATCAAACTCACGAAGTATAGGAAAATCAAAAATAATATATATACAACATTTAAACTCATTAAAATATTATTACATCAACGCATTAGTTAACCCGAAACACTTTTTTAATGATCCTCAAGACTTAATAATTAAATTTAATTTACTTTCATATAACTTTTAATTCTCTATCTTTGCCTCTGTTTTGAATAAATACAATGAATTCCTAGACACCAGTCTCGAAGATGACGCGAAAGCGATGAAACCGGTCACTGGATATTCCAAATTTGTGGATTAAAGTATCACTCGTCTTTGATTTCTATAATAAATTACAAAGAATTTCCATGACTCGCCTGCAATCTGTATTGAATGCCGCAGAGAGACTTATTTTCGGGATCTCTAAGTTCAGTCATATCACTCCACTACTTCGGGAACTACACTGGCTACGTTTTCCACAGAGGGTCGAATACAAACTCTGTTGGCTTATGTGTAAGTCATTGCCCAACTCTGCTCCGGAATATCTAAAGGAACTATGCATTCCGGATGAACTAGCTGATAGGCGTCTCACGCTTAAATCAGCTACGTCTGCGGCGAGAGGAAAAGTTATTATACCTCTACGCAAACAGCGCACTAAATTCAGTGAACGCGCATTTGCGGTCGCAGGCCCTATGGCATGGAATGCTCTCCGAGCAGAGGTGCGAGGCTGTGAAAGTGAAGTGATGTTTCGGAAAAAATTTAAAACCCACTTGTTCTCTAAATCATTTGAATAAATCCGTAGCATGTGACAACAAAATAAATTGTTTTAGTTAAATTACAAATTTAAAAGCTTCAATTAAATTAATTTAACCATCGAATCACTATGTAAAGCGCCCTTGAGGTATTTATTACGAAAATGGCGCTATATAAGTGATTCATCCAATAATAATAATAATCAAGAATTTTCACTGACAAACTTAAATGTTTACAATTTATAATAAAAAAATATAAAATAATTTTTCAAAACACGTTTTTTATATTAACAACTTGATAGTAATGTTCACCTTTTAATAGCACGTGTGTAAAGCACTGAAATTGCGTAACCTTTCACAAATCCTGAAAAACTGAAAACACGACCGCGCACCCCAAGCGTAAAAATCAGACTGAAGCAACTCTAATTCTACTAACTGCTACTACCGACGCTAAAATCGGCTCACCCGACCAAATCCAAAACGAATATTCTACGCATGCCTGGTACAAGTAACGAAAATACATAACGCCAAGCAATATCAGAACACCTCACCAAAAATGCAGTGTAATATTGAGTAATATATTGCAGTTGATTCAAACGGTCGGCGCTCTTTAAGTGTTTTTCCGTCACGTAGCACTACGTTTTTACTATAGTTTTGATTCATAAATTTAGAACGTATTTTAAATGTTAAAATCCGTTACGCACTCTACAGGGTATCCCAAAACTCAACGTATTCCCATCGAGAGCTGATGCCAGTTCATGATTCACGAGAATACCTTAAATAAATCTAGGCATTTACAGGGCTTATGACCTGTCATTGGATGGTTTGATTTTTTATATTTATTTATACTTTTACAATGTTTGTATTATTTTTTTTATTTACAATAATGTTCCCTAACTGGGGTGTCCCGTGCCGAGGGAAACATTTTACAATTTGTAAAACATGTCTTAAATTAGTTATTTAACAAATCTAACATAATAATAAAATAAAAACGTGATTAATCGAATTAACCTAATTATCATTAACATAATAAGCAATATAAACTAAAATAATAATAAAAATCATAACCAATTATAGACCTGTAGACCAAATTTCATAAACAGTACACAAGTTTTTACCTATTTGGCTTGATCCACCCATCGATCCGTGCGCAACCCACCTCTACTATCCATTTCTTAATAGCAATTTTATATTGTGAGTACTTATTAATTGTCCTTATTGATAATGGAAGTAGATTGTACACTTTAACCGAGTAGTAGGCCAATCCTCTTTGTTTTAAGTAGCCACTTTACACACCGTGTACCATTCACCATTTTGCCTTTGTTTAAACCTCCATATTTCTTAAATTCTTCCATTTGTTGATTTAAGTGAAGTTAAAGAGCTGAAACCTTTAATGTTGTAAAGAGATTTCCTTCTTTAGGGTAATCTCCATCCCTGTTGTAATTTCCAGTCTTTTGTCTACAAACATTTGGACCAATTCGAATATTGTAATTTCAATTTATTTATTTCAATTTTCAATAATAAAACCAACTGGTCCAAGAAGAAGTTTAAAATTTTAAAATTGTTTTCAAGCATTGCCTAGTATGTGAAATAATTCAGCCAGATGAATCTCTTCACAACAATAAAGGTTTCAGCTCTTTAACTTCACTAAAATCTACAAATGGAAGAATTGAAGAAATATGGATAAATATTCAAACATAGGAAAAACGGTGAATGTTACACAGTGTGTAAAGTGGCCACTTAAACTAGCCAATGACAGGTCATAAGCCCTGTAAATGCCTAGACTTCCATATTTCCTTATTTAAGGTATTCTCCATCCCTGTTGTAATTTGATAATCTTAATGACTCCCGAGAGGGTGAAATCCAGTCTTTTGTCTACAAACATTTGGACAAACTCAAATATTGTAATATATATATATGTGTATGTATTATGATCTCAGTAAAAAGGCATTGGTATATATTCAAGATATTGGCAGTTTCATAAGAATCTAATTTCGTGAAAATCTACGCCTAAAATCAGTTCGTTGAGTGCGGCAACTATAAATTTCCATATAACTTTTGAAAACATGATAACTTTTGAACCAAATGAGATAATTTCAATGTAAAAATAACATTCAATATTTAAATTATTATTTTGACAGTAAAAGTACATATAATAGCGTATCTGAGACTACTGCCGGTTTTTGCACAAAAACAAAGTGAACTTCAGATTTTTATTTCACCCCAAAAAGGCATTTTTACAATAAAAGTGTTGGGTGACTTGGGTGTTTCGTTCACGTATAAAATAGCTTATTGCTATAATTTTTACATGTTTAACTTCAAAATGGCAAAAAACTGAACTCACGTAGTTTATTCTCTGAGGTACATATTTTTTGTTGCACATTTAGTGTACTTTTTACGATGGTACAATATTTATTGTATTTTACGTTTAAAAATAAGATATTTCTATTTTACTGCAAAATAAGCTCATTTTGAAAATAACAGCATTTTTATAATATTAAACAATATTTTGAGTTCGTCAAAAATTTTGTAGACAAGAACTAAATTCAACTCCCTAGAGAGCTGTTTATATTAACATATTACAACAGAGATGTAGAACAATTCAGATAAGGTACCATAGAAGTCTAGGGATCTACAGGGCTTATGACCTGTCATTGGCAGGTTTAAGTGCCCAATTTACACACTGTGTAACATGTATGGAGGTGAAATAATTCAATCAGATGAATCTCACCCGCATAAAAAAAGGTTTCAGCTCTTTAACTTTACAAACAGAAACATATAAAAGAATCGAAGAAATATAGATGTTCAAATATGCGCAGAATGGTGAATGTTACACAGTGTGTAAAGTGGTCACTTAAAACAGCAAATGACAGGTCATAAGCCCTGCCTAGACTTCTATATTTATTTATTAAATTCCCTTTCTGGACCTAATGGTGCATAGGGCACTGCATTGGTACACCAATCGCAGCGTATCTTGATCCATTTTGTTACATGAAGGTAAGATGATGAGTCTTCAGGTACCACTCCATGGACTATGAAATATTCTAGTGTGAAAACACTCTTTTAAATCAATATTTAATATCAAACATGTCAGGAATCGAACGAGAGACCTCTCGCATGGTAGGCAAACGCGCTGACCATTACACCACGAGGTCACTACGATATTACAAGGTCAGACTTCTATATTACCTTCTCTAAATTGTTCTTCATCTCTGCTGTAATATGTTTTTAATATTACTTGCCACATGTGTGATACATTTTTTTAAGTGTTTGAACTCAGGACCTTAAACATGATAAGCGAACACACCAACCACCACACTACGAGGCGAACTTATCATGAGTTACATTTTTAAATTGGTAGGAATCAATTAAATTCGCAAATAAACACTGAGTAATTGTGACAAACGATATGTAAGTGTAAGATAAAAATAAATAAATAGTTATTAAAAAAAAAAAATTTACATTATTAAATTAAGTTGTTTCTATTCACTCATATCAAACACACACTTACCCTGTTCATAAACCCACCCTCACACCCATATACACTCACACACATATTCACATACCTACGAAAACCACACTCCACGACTCCACTCACTTACCCACGCATCCTCACACACAAAAATTAACTGAACTGGATTTTTATAATTGTACTTATGTGAAAAACTAATTTGGCTTTATTTTATGTGTTTTTTTTAAATAATGTTGTATATATTCTTTTGTATTGATGTTGTTTTTCTGAATAAATTAAATTAAAATTAGATTTAAAATTAAAACTATTGAATCGTACTAATTTATTCATGTTATCAGATTACCAATAGCCGCACAGTTGGATACGATTAGATGTAATTTCTCAATGCAATGTAATGTATTACTTACAACCGGAGTGTAAGTTTCATGTCGGGTTCATAATAAATATTAACACATTGTATACGTGATATAAATGATAACATTTCGTATTGTATTGCTGTTATCGTTGACCGTTGATAGTTATACTTCCTACCAATAGAACACTATCGCTTCCAATTATAATTTTGTACCACATACAGTCCCATGATAGCGAATTGTGGACACTAGCTTGTGACCGTCTTTCTTTACTTTTTTATTTTATTTTATTCAGAAATCATACAGTCATACATAATAAGTATTAAAAACAACAATTTTTTAACATAAAAAGACCAATTAAGTTTTCATAAATTATGCAAAAGATATAAATGTGACAAAAAAATAAATAAATAAGAATTTCAAGTGAGAAAAGAATAATTGTTAACATTTGCGTTTTCCATGGAGATAATAAATTAAAATAAATAAAAATACCGAATGTACACTCCGAGCCATCCACGCACACATACATGAACGCACATATAAAACATACACAAACAATACATTACATGCGGCACATATACATAGCATAAACCACTCAAGATGCACATTCAGCAACTATCCCAAATAATCGACCCCATGAAGAAATTTTCCGTACAAATGCAACGTGCAGTTAAAAATGTCTACATCAATACTGAGTCCATTATAATTGGGTCATTATCCGGTATCCGGCCTAATTTTACTATGCGGCCAGATTAAAAGGCGGTACAGAATAGTAGCTCAATATCCGTCGGGTACCTGATATTCATTTAACTGCGAACATTAACCTAGCTGGACCGAAGGGGGACATTCGAAATCCCCCATAGACCGATTTGGTCAATTTCAATTTATGTACATAAACATTCGGCAAACTAACAAAAATTAATAAAATACACGAATGAGTAAAATATGTGTACGCGAAAACATGAATAAATTATTGCACGGTCATAAACACTTCCAACGTTTTGTTCTCCTGACGCCGCGCCATATACAAGTAGGCTCTGAGGTCGTTTGGTCCCCCCGTTCGGATCATGTGTAATTTTTTGATGCTTAGTGAGGGAAAGGTTAAAAAAAACAACCAAATTGATTTATTGATATCGACAGTGTTTGAGAAAATGGAAGTAACCCATTAGATTTTTGAAAATCTTTTTTGCATTTACACGTTTATCAGTGTTCAGTATACACTCTGAAAAAAGAATTTAACCCGAAAATAACATTAAAAAAAATTCTAAAATTTTTCCGAATATCTGACTATCCGGCTAAGGGGCTCGCCGAATATCCGGTATCCGGCAAAACCACTATTCGTTTCAACCTAATATTGACATAAAGTCAACCATTTAGCATTGAATAAAGAACATGCCCAATAGAATATAGTCATGTCTCAAAAATAAGAGCGCTACGTGTATATCAAATGTGCTTTGATTTAAATGTATATAATCATCGCAAACACATATTTGTTAAAATTTCACGTGCATTCACTTCGATATATCTGTAGTTTGGGTCTAAAAGGGCCAATATCGTAAATCACAACATTGTGGCAGCGTATAAGTATTCACGGCTATTTTGTGACGTCATAATAATATGTTGGAGGTGTTTGAAACTGTTTTCAATAAAAAAAATATTATCACATATGTATGTGTATATCATTTCATTAAATATGTGTATTTTTAAATTGACATCAACCCTCTACAAAATGTTGGAAATAAAAAATGATATCCGACATTGGCCCAAGACACAAATATAGCATAGAATTCACTAAATCTACAAGATTTTGATGATTCGCTGTCATGGGAGGGTTTTTTTTAAACAAATGTTAATTTAAAAGACAAATAACAAGTAAAGCGAATGAGTGATGTAATACGAGGTAATGCTATGTATGTTTAACAATACTTATTGAATACACGAATAAACAATAAACTATAAGCGTAAAACAGACACAATGCGCAATAATTGTAATGAACATTTAAACTATTCAGATAAAGGATAACTTTCTATTAGTAAAAGTGAAAAAATGGCAATACAACCATTTTATGATATTAATTTAATCATATTATAACTCCGATCAATAGCAGATACACTAAGGCATACTTAATTTTATTTCCAATTGAATTTAAAGGGGGCCAATTTATGAACCATGTGGAACTCCAGATAAAAGATTTTTTTAGTTTTGTATGCCTGTGACGTGTCTTTGAACTGGCGAGTTAAATGATGAAATTTTTTATACTTTGAAATCAGCGTGAATAAAAAAGTACACTATTATGACCAGTTGTAAAGCTAATCATCATAACAGTTGCTACAAATCTGGTGACTAGCAATACAATTACAAATGTTAATTTATGATAAATACACAATTAGTATGATAAGCATTGTGTGTTAATTTATATAGGGTCACCTTGGAGTAATTCACGGCAGTAGATACCCCACCGTCTAGAAAGCTACAAGTCTAAATGCGTGTAACTGCGTGTAATTTATATAGGGTCACATTAGAGTAATTCACGGCAGTAGATACCCCACCGTCTTTTGACCACAGATCAATATTAAATATAATTATACTGTCCATTTGACAAAGATTTGACAAAATATGTAGATAATAAATGCATCGGATGTTCAGCTGGACATAAGAAATGAGTGTTGCAAATATCAGTATCACACATGCAGTGGAAAACTCAATACTGAAACTTTTATAAATAAGCCAGTTTTATTTAGTTTGATTTATTTGAATAAATATACCTCAAAAATAATTATTTTCTGTAAATAACGAGTAAGTAAATTAATTTGTTATTCCTACAATATAATTTACCGGTATCTCACAAGACCAAACCACGGAATAAGCCGCCGAAATAAACGAAGAAAAGAAAAGGATCATTGGATTTGGTTGAAAAAAAAGTTATTTTTCGCGAGCTTGTTCATAACGCGCGTAGTCGAGGATTCATTTTCGCAGCGTTCCGCGTTAGAACTAGGGTGAAATTGGTGTATAGTCCCGTTGTCTTATTCTGCGCAGTTAATTATGTTCACGTAGCTGGGATAGGAAAATATTATTCTGTCTATTGTATTGTCTTCGTTTAAACCCCGCTTTATAACGGCTAATAAATCAATTTTAAAAATACAAAATACGGAAATTGTCAATGATCTATCGAGCTAACCACAGAAGCGAAAAAGAATAACCGCGTTGGTAAGTGTGTGAAAGTTATAGGACCTACCTAACGACTTACAAACCAACATTTTAATACTCCATGACCTATCGATCGACCCACAATCGTAAATTGTATAAAAGTTCCATGACCTACGGAATGATGAGCGGTCCAGTGAACGAAGCAGTATTTATAGCAAACTGCCTCTGCGTTTCGCATTCCTCGGACAAAGTTGTGCTTCGTGCCAAGACAAGTGGTAGATGTTGGGCAAAGCGCGTGACGATGTGACGATGGAGGACTGAAATACTTCTCCTGACTCCCCCAAGCTGACGTGTGACATCACGACTTATATCAGATGAACGAAAATATCGAGTCTAGACGTCACGAGTATGCGTTGTTTCCTGAGATGTTTTCCATTTATTTTCTATTGACCGTTATTTACCAATTTACTGCACGAGGCGAGATATTCCCTCGTATCGGAGAGGGTACAGACCTACAGACTGAGGTACCTCTACATGAGGGAGTATGGTAGTTATCCGTGGCTCTATCCCACTGTATTTCTCTTAGGCTTGTTTAGGATCATCAGTTTGCAACTTAGATGTGATGGGTTCACATCGACAATTTTTTTAGGCTGTAAGGGGTTTTATCGAGAGCCCAGGCATTTTGGAGAGCTGATATTTGAGTAGTATAGTATCAAAGACGGACATCTGTCATCTAAATCAGGGGTCTCCAAACTACGGCCCGCCAGTGTCACCAATCTGGCCCGCGACAGCCAATGATTTATTGCCATCGATCTGGCCCGCGACAGCCAATGATTTATTGTTGTTACTATTGCTGTGATAAGTTGAAGAAAAAAAACACAGAATGATAATTACTTGGTTTTATTTACTTGCAAGGTAAAACTTAACGACAGAAATGATGACGCAGAAAACTTAACATAAGTAAGTTTAAGCATATTAATAACTAACAAATAATTGAAATGAATCCCACTAATCACAGAAAAACTAAAACACTAATGAGATTTATGTAATTGTGATTTTCCACCGACAATAGTTTGTAGTTGTGGATCAATTTTACTTGTACCAATTATCAAAAGAGATTTAAGATTCTCATCGGTTAATTGAGATCTGTAAACATTCTTTGTGTACTTTATCTTGGAAAACGTTTTCTCACACAAGTAAGTAGTACCAAAAACAGAAAACAACCAACGAGAAAATTTATGCAAATTATCAAATTATTCCAGTGGAAGACTCTTGTAAAATTCCAGCAAAGATGAATTTTGATATTTGTTCATAATCATATCACTGCACTGTCAATCAATAATTTCCATTTGGACTTCCGGAGCCAGGGTTTCAATGTCAGAATCAAAAGGATTTTGAAAAAGATTAATTTCATTCGCACTGACATCAAAATCTGAGAAACGAGTATCAAAATTTATTTTCAAAGCACTCAAAGTTTCGATTGCAAAATCGACGGGAAATTCAGTCTCTGTAGTGTGGCTGAATATTTCACATGTTTTAAAATGTGTGAAACATTTTTTACGTAATTGCGATTGAAATGGTATTATTTTCTGCCTGAAGGATTTGATATTGGTGTATAAATCAGGAAGAAGCTGATTTTTTCCTTGCAATTTCAAATTCAGTTCGTTCATATGATTTGTCAAATCGACATAGAATGCTAACTTCCACATCCATTCACTATTTTCTAAATCGGCAAAAAGGCGCTGCTTCTCATTTTAAAAAAAATGGATCTCTGCAAACAACGCAAATGCATTATTTACATAAATGTATTGAAAGACGTAAGAAACTCGAGAGGGTTGACGCATATGACACGCCCACATAAAATGTACTACGTAATGAAGTCTCATGTAATTTGCTTTAAAAACACTTATAATATAATTAGAGGAAAAGTCTTAATTCTTTTAAATTCAGTGGTTTCGAGTACGTTTTCATCCGCCTCGTGGTGTAATAGTCAGCGAGTTTGCCTACCATGCAAGAGGTCTCGGGTTCGACTCCCGACATGGTTGACGCGGAATATTTATTTAAAAGGTGTCCCAGGATTGGCACCTGAACTATAAGACTAATCATCTTATGTTGATGTAACCAAAAAAAAATATTACGATACTCTGCCCTATGTATCATTAGGTGCGAAAAATGAATAATGAATTATAATTCAACCCCTAATTGTAAGTAAATAAATATTAAAATAAACCGTAACAAATTTTGATTGTATTATTTTTTTGTAGATAAGTACACGATTTTAAAACGAAGTACAGCGGGACCTCGATAATCCGGACAGAAAAAAAAAACAGGACTTTGGCGGATTATCGAGGCGTTCGGATTATTATCTGCAATACTTTAGTGGAAATAAAACATTTTTTTTATTTTTTATTAATCGATTAATATAGTTACATAAATGATACATTTTTTTTCCATTACAATCTACTTTCATAATTTTTAATGTTAACTGTAACTTTCCAAAAAAGAGACTAGCTCTTGTGCTTGAAAAGTGATTTACACAGTTATATTTTTTTAGTCATTTGAAGTGATATAATTTTGATTATACATGGGAAAAAATAAAATTACACGAAATAAAAAGAAAAGCAGAAAATAAAAATACGGTAATACTAATTAAAATAAAATGCTGTTTTTACTCGGGTTTGAAAAATTCATTTAAATTTACTTTGAATTTATTTACAGATATATTCGTTTTAATAGTTTTCAATTCATTGGGGAGATTACTGTAATTTTTTATTCCTTTGAAATCAAAACTATTTTGACCATGACTTGTGTGGAATTTAGGAATTTTGATATTATTAAACATAAATGTTTAATATTATGAATTAATTCGGCATTCACTCCGTAACAATTAATTATAAATAATTATGAAAATAAAACTGTGTTACACAATTTTTATTCTTTACAAGGACACTACTGCAGTTTCTGGAGAGCACTGCTACTCAGAATAAAAATTGTGTAATACTTGAAACAAAGTTTTATTTTCATAATAATTTATAGATGTTCAACTTCAGAAGTTTCTTTAATCATCAAAAGACAACCTCGACAATATTGAAAATAAACACGTAGGAAGGCTTCGCGTTTGAAATGAGGCTAAAACAAAACAGAAGTTCAAATAGTTGTCTTAAAAGTAGTATCTCGACACGGGAGAAATGCCTCTCGCCTCCCCCTAGTACGCCACCGCCCCAACCGTGCGGATTACCTCGATCACCGGATAAACGGGGTTCGGATTAGCGAGGCCCCACTGTATAAACATTTCAAAGAACTTTCAAGCGCTTCCCATCAGCTGAAAGAATTTAAGGAACATGCATATTCAATCACAGTCTCTTAAGAGTAAAACCAGGTGTTTTTTTTCTTCAAAAATGTACAAAAACACAATTGTATTCCCATGAGTTAGAAAACTCATTCTGGGATTGGTACGATTAAAGATTATCAGATAAAAATAAAAATACATTTAGTTGAACATAATTAAAACAAAAATGGACATATCTCGGAGACCTTTTTAAAACAAACTATAATATATTATTTAACATTAACTTACATAGGTCAAGGGTTATCGAGAAATAATTTTGGGAAATATTTTTTTGGTGTTATTTGATTTCTATTCGTAGACTGGTAAGAAATTGATTTAAGGTGAATAGGCAGGAGGTTATATTGAGTAGAGGCAATGTAGAGGAGTGTACAGGGGGTAAATGTAGACAGTTATGAGATCGTGTGCGATGGTTATGTATATCACTGTTGCAAGTAAGCGCTAAATTTGAATTTAATTTATGTTGCAATATTTGTAAAAAAGTGTTAGTTATTTCATATGAAGGTAAAATACTAAAAGGAATTATATTTGTCTCGGAATATATCTCTTTAATGTTTTTATCTCTTGGAAAACAAAATACATTTCTTATTGCTCTATTTTGTAGAACCTGTATTTCCGCAATCCTCTCTTTCGTCGCAAATCCCCAGACACAGGTAAGATAGCATAGATGAGAGTGAAACATGGCAAAATATACGGCCCGAAGAAGTGTTGTTGGAAGCACGTTCTGAAGTCCATACAGGATTCCAGCAATTGGCGCAAGTTTAGATTTGACATGATCAAACTGATCATTCCAGGTTAGTTTTGAATCTATGGTTAGGCCTACATATTTAGTATCATTTTTTTTAAGTCGATCTGAACCGATTGCAATATTCAAATTTATATTAAGTTTATTTCCAAATATTAAATAGTGGGATTTTTTGCATTTAATGTTAATTTATTGATTTTTAACCATGTTGTAAGCTGGGAAACGTCATGTTCTATTTGATTTTGTAAATTCACAAGGTTTGGACTGTTAAAGTAAATAATCGTTTAATTTCCTTTTTCAAAAATAATAAGTTTGCAAAGTTTGAACCTTAATTTTTTCAATTGTTATTGTTTTAAGTAATGTTAATTATTGCAAAAATGTTCGGAAGGTAACATTACTTCATTGAACCTACATAATAATATTAATGATATGCCAATTGCAAGGTAATTGTGCTTATCAAAGCATGGAATTTGCCTAATCTACCTTTTCAATTATTTAAAACCTTGGTGAAAACTCACATTTACTATGCGTTTACATTATTATTTTTTATTTATTTCTTGAATTTAAACAATAACACTGTTTATTCCATTTTATAACTCAAAATTATCTTCCCTTAATGTAATTTTCCATAGTAAATATTGTTATCTTGACATATGTAATAACTGCGAAAATATGAAGTCTGAAAGGAGCATAAAATACCCGGGAGTAATCATTGACTGTCAACTTAAATGGACTTATCATCTTAAAGTAATTGTTAATAAACTAAGATATTTAACCTATGTGTTCAAACGACTATTTGTAGTATTTACGCCCAGCTAAATACGATTAAAATGGTATATTATGCACTTGTACAGTCATCGCTTTCCTATGGAATAATTGGATGGGGGGAACTTACAACAACCATATTAAACCGTTAGAAACAGTTCAAAAATTTATATTAAAAATAATGCTTCACAAAAATCGCACTTTTTCCTCTTTCCAATTGTTCCGAGAAGCTAAACTTTTAGATCTAAGACAAATATATTGTTTTCAATGTTTAAAATATATATTTAAGAACCAAAATTTATTTCCAACTAATTTAAATTGAATAAGTCTAAGAAGGAATCGTGTGTTAGAAATACCACACTGTAAAACGAGGCTCGCACAAAGACATGCATATTTTATTGGCCCAAAAATGTTTAATTATTTTTTTACTGATAATATTTCATTGATTCCAAACTTTCAAAATTTTCTTTCTTTTAAAAAACACGCACTATTCTGGTTTCAAACTAAAGATATGAACTCTTTTTTTCTATGATAATTTTTTTTGCTCTTTAATAATAAGGCATATTTTTATGTTTTTTTTTAAATATTTTTTTATTTCCTTTTTAAATTACTATATAAAAAAATACCACACATTTTTTTACAGATTATTTTATTTTCTATTTCTTAAGTTACGCAAAAATATTATAACTGTCCATTATTTATTACAGGAGCAAAAATTCATTAACATTTTCTTGTATACCCACGAAGGCCGTGCCTTTGTGGGATTTTTAAGTTTATTATTTTTACTATTGATATGTATTTCATTGCTATGTTATTATGCTTTATTTTTTTAATACTCTGTTTTGCCTCTTACGTATATTGTAAAAAAACAAAAAAAAAACGCTCTAGCGGGCTTTTACATAATAAAAGTACACAGATATGGTAATTATAAATATTAAACTACACAGTAAAAACGAGTATAAAATAAATTAACACAAGAATACAAATTCATTGAAAAGAAATTAATAAAAGCATAAAAAAAATAGGGACTCAAACACAAAATGGCTAAATGACCCAATAAATTATTCTATCATAAATAAGAGTCTTTCTTTAAATTTGGATATTGAACAGCAAAATACATCAATAGAAATTTATAATGCAAGAAATCAAACACTGCTTTGAGTCTACTGAACACTTCATTTTATTTTTACAAATATAAAAACAAAATTTCGTTACAATTGTTTCGCCTTGTTAGGGCATTTTCAAACAAATGTGAAGATTTTATGGATTGAATGTCCTTATACAGCGTGTTCTTTAAACCCTGGAACATCTTGCCCATACTGATCATCGTGGTTTTGGATGTGACAAGGTTTAAAGAACACCAGACACGACGCTTGACTCACGCACGGAAGGTTCCGGGTTCGATTCCCGGTGAAAACACAAAAATTAAAATGTGATTTTTCTCAAGCCTGGGTGCTCTGTGATGTAATTCACCACTGTAATTAGGCCTCCTGGCCTGTTGTGGTGCAAAAAAAAAGTAAAAAAAAAAAAAAATGTCGTTAACTGGTTTAAGTGGCTACTTTACACACTGTGTAATATTCACCCTTTATCCTTTGTTTGAACATACATATTTCTTCGATTCTTCCATCTGTTGATTTTAGTAGTGAAGTTAAAGAGACGTCAGAGGTTCTTCTCTGTCAGTTCTTCCGGTTAATTTGTTTACGGTAAGCAAACCGGGTATCGTTCACAGCTTTCATATCATTGGTTGGTTTATATGAACCAGTGACGTCGATCAAAGTAGTGCGTTTTCATTAAAATATTTTAATTATTTTAAAATACATTTTCAAAAAAATTGTAATTTTAAAATTACTCCGCGTGTTACGTCACAAGTTTTTTCGGTGAGTTCTGCTGGTTGGTGAATTGGCTTTCCGTAAGCCGGAAATCTATCACAACACTATCATAGGTTGATTCAGAAGGACTAGTGACGTCGTTCAAAGTAGTTCATTTTTTTTTTTCATGTATTTTCTAGAAACTTCCCTCTACAATTTAATGCTTTAATTTTTACCGAGCGCAAGAAACATTTTTTGCATACAATTTTCCGTTGGGCTAAAGTTCCTTATTGATCCGTTGACGTACCGTAAACTGGAAACCTTTTACAGCTGTCTTATCATTGGTTGATTCATATGAATAAGTGATGTCGTTCAAAGTAGTTAATTCTTATCATTTTTTTCATACATTATTTAGAAACTTTGCCGTACAATTTAATCCCCCAATTTTTAACGAGCGTAAGAAATATTTTTTCATATCTAATTTCCCGTGGGGCTGAACTTCCTCATTAAGTTGTAAATAATGTTTTAGATATTGCAACATAAGACACAAACCGGAATAATAATATAACTTACAAACATAAAAATGTGTAAATATAAAAATAAAATACATTGGCTAGAACACCCCAGTGAGTAAAGCCACAAGAGAAGAAGAAGAAGAAGTAACACCCGAATTTCCGCTGAAAATCATTTATAGCCCTTTTAGGAATGATAAGATTAACAATAATTCGGTTGAGTGCATCCTCGTATAACTAATATGATAATCCTATCTGGTAAGCAAATAAAAGTATCGCATTCTGATTCGTCAGATAACAAATCCACTCATATGCATAATTTGTTTTTTATTTAGGAAGCATATTTTATGCAGACGTAATTTTATATAATATTCCAAAGGAGTTTTCGGAAAAACTCATTTAGGGACAATATTTATTTACATACGTATTTACACTTTTATTTCTAACGATTATGTATTAAAACAGAATAAAAATTATGGCATTTTATTAAAAAAAACATAATTGGAAAAATAATTATAAATTTGATATTCTTAGCGAAAAGGTATGAAACATGACAATTGACATTTTCTGGATCAATTAAAATATACTTTCTTTGCTGTCAACTGTTTAGTAGCGTAGCGTCCAAAGAAAAACTAAAATTACAATAATGTTTTGAGTATGTCCAAATGCTTGCAGACTGGCTGAATTTTCTCCCTAGGGAGTTGTTAATACTCGTATTAAATTTATTCCCTCTCTGTTTCAATAACCACAAAGTTAGTGCTACAAATATTAAATAATTTAGAGGTTATTTTTATTATTTTAAGTATTTTTTTTACATCTTCTAAATTTGTTTCGTTATATCGTGAAGGACTTCACAGTTAGCATAGCTTTTAGCTAAATATATTTTAATACATTTAATCGGCCGACATCACTTCTTTGCCAATATCAGGTTCTCAGGTATATTAACTCTTGTGTGGCTGAGATGTCACACTAGTCTCCATACGATACAAGACTTGATATATCTGAATGCATGTGACGCCAATACAGCTATAAATATGTAGGAAGAGAGCACAAAGATATAACTCATAACAAGAAAGACAGAGACGCTGTTCTGTGGCTGGTGTACGTGAGAAAAGAGATTTAGTCGGTTATTGACAGTGATGGGGGATGCACGCACGCACGTAAGAAGACCGGCGTATTTATGATTGTTATTTCCTAGAACAGGGCGAAATTGTATTAGCATATTACAACAGGGATGAAGAACATTTTTGGACCGGAATATCGAAGTCTAGGCATCTACGGGGCTTATGACCTGTCATTGGCTGGTTTAAGTGGCCACTTTACACACTGTGTAGCATTCACCAGTCTGCCTATATTTGAACATTTATATTCCTTGTGTTGATGTTTATGAAGTCAAAGAGCGGAAACCTCTATTTAGGTGTTTGAGATTCATCTCATTGAATTATTTCACTCACATACTAGGCAACGCCTAAAAATATTTTTTAATTTTTATACTTCTTCTTGGACCAAGCTCTGTGTATGCCTAGACTTCTATATTCCTTTCTCTGAAATGTTTTCTATCTCTGTTGAAACATGTTTATATAAACAGCTCCCTAGGGGGTTGAATACAGTTCTTGTCTACAAAAATTTGAACAAAATAAATTTTATTTTTATTTTTATAAATTATAGAAAAGGAAA
Organism: Micrasema longulum; assembly: GCF_059751315.1. NCBI lineage: Eukaryota > Metazoa > Arthropoda > Insecta > Trichoptera > Brachycentridae > Micrasema > Micrasema longulum. The sequence continues at coordinate 155,880 of NW_028277380.1, read as the reverse complement.
TATTTAACAGTTTGTCTCAGTGTTTTTTTTTAATGTCTGAACTTTACAATATTCCGTTATTTGCTTGTGGTAACACGACTTTATATCACCGCGCGCAACGGAATTATTTACCACAGTTTCTTAAGAGTTAAAAACCGTTTTTTCGGCGTATTTTTTGAAGTATTTCTGCAACGAAATTTTTTTTTAAATCAAAAATCTCAGCTCGAAAAAACGTTAAATAAGTGACAGGACTTAAACACCGTAAACGTAAACAAAAGATCAATAGAAATAGGTAGCTTTAGTTCTATAAAAAAAATAGACATTCTGGGATTGGCGTCATACTGCATTTGATGACGTAACGAATTGCTCGTTTTTCACATTATTCAAATGACTAGAATTCAATACATCACATCTCCCTTATTTTAAAACAGTTTTTTTTTTAAATAGTATGAGTTTTTTATGTTAATTTATTAGCCAATAAAAAAACAATGAGAATTGCGCATTGAACGAACTGTATTGGCAAATGGATGTGAAGCGTCAACACTGACAGTAAAGATGGCATCTTAAATAAAATACAAATTTTAAATTTCAATTATATTTCATCATTTTGATTACGCAACAAAATGAAATAATTTAGGGGTGGGTTCAATATTGATTTACCATGCTTTCACGATTTCCCTGGAGTCGCTGACGTCACTTTAAGAGGCCGGATGACGTAGTAGTTTAGGGGCGGATGACGTCACAGCGCGGGGGCTTATTGCGTCACACAAGTGCCAGGATATTAATATTTTACAGTAGTAAATTGCGAGTTTTTCAGGAATTTTCGTTGAACCAGCGCTGTGATATTTTTTCATTTTGTAATTTTGAAATTACTCCGCGTGTGACGTCACAAGCTCTCTGCGGTGAGTTCTGTTGATTGGTGTATTGGTTTCCCGTAAACCGGAAATCTATCACAACGCTCTATCATTGGTTGATTCGGAAGAATTAGTCACGTCCTTCCATTATTATTTGAACCATTTTAATGATTTTTTAAAACATTTTCGAGAAACCTTTAAGTCAAGGATTCAGCTCTTTAAGAGGATAAGTAGTACCGTAGATCGTACTGTGACCAAAAGTCCCCCCTCTACCCGACATTGCGCATGCGTGAAGTGGTTTCGTAATGTTGCCAGACCGTGAAAAATATAAACCAATATATATATATATTTTTTAACAACAAAAAATATTTCACTGACTGGACTGTATAAAAAACAGGTACTTTTATTAGGCAAACCATTTAGTAACTAAGCAAATGAATACCGTTTAATATTACACTTAGGCTTATTAAAAGAAAGCCGGGTAAAAAATTCTACTTCCCTGGCAATACTAACAAAATGTCTACGCATTTTATTTAAAAATCTGACAGATGATAAAATAATCTAATTCTTGTATAATATTACTTGTGAATTTATTACTTGCACATGAAATGTGATCCTACCGAATTCCATCGTCGGCCTCGTGGTGTAATGGTCAGCGTGTTTGCCTACCATGTAAGAGGTCTCGGGTTCGATTCCCGACACGGTTGACATGAAATATTTATTTAAAAAATGTGTTTTACACTAGAATATTTCATGGCTCCTGGACTGGCACCTAAAAACGTAAGACGGATCATCTTACCTTCATGTCAGTAAAATGATCAAGATACGCTGCGATTTTTATACAAGTGCAGTGTCCTATGCACCATTAGGTGCTGAAAGGAAATGATGATTATGATGGTATTCCTTTTTAATCCTAGCAGTTTTTTGACACTTACAAACGACACAACACAGCAAAATTGAATTTAAATCGGCAGTTGCATACTAAGCGACGTCTACAGAGTACCTCATGGTAAAAACGTAAAACTACTCATTTGTGAGTAGTTTAGTCGGATTAACAAACAATGACATAAACGAAGACCTTACTATGTTGACTAAATGGACAAACACAAACTTACTTACACTTAATGAAAAAAAATGCAATATTATCCATTTTGAATCTAGTAAAAAATGTCACAATTTAGATGCTTACATAAATAATGAACGACTAACTGCAATTGAACATGTTAAATACTTAGAACTAACAATAGACAGACAATTGACATGGACAATTCATATCAACAATTTAATTAGCAAAGTGGCGACTTTATCCAGTCTTTTTTTTTTAATCAAAAACTTTGTTCCAATAAAGGAAAAAAAATGTATGAAGCTTATGTAAAAACTAAAATATGTTATATGCAACTACTATGGGGAACAGGAAATCAAAATGACATAAACAGACTACAAAGACAGCAAAATAAAATATTAAAGTTAGTATATGACCTACCCTATCTAACAGCAACTAAAGAACTTTTTAAACAAACTAAACAATTAAATGTAACTTAACTCTTTAAACTAGAATCCTTAAAATTTATTCATAAATTAGCCACTGAAGTAATTGTGGACGAAGAATTAAAACTTGAAAAAAACTGCAGTAAACATGAACACAATACGAGAATACCAAAAATATATAATATACAACCTTTTAAAACGAGAAAAGGACAATCGAGACTAATAAACTATGGACTGAAATTATACAATCAACTACCAGACAAAACTAAACAAAAGACTCAGACAACCTTTACAAAAGATGTTAAAAATATTATTATTAACAGTAGAATGTGAATTTAAAAGTAAAAATATTTTGTTAAATGTATGTAGCCCGTAAGGGTTTAAAAATGAAAAAAAAAAATTAATTCAGTTTGATGCGCGTATGCGGTTTCTGGAATAATTTAATTCGATGGTTTGAACATAGTTCAGTGTAATGGAGAACAGTATTATCCTACGTTGACACTCGGCTGTGGCCGACTGTAAAGGGCCGTTAACTTGTACATGTAGAAAATTCAATGCCTATAGATATGACAAAATTGTCTTGTCCCAGCTCCGTGAACAGCTTCGACCGCGCAGGACAAAACGCTGGGACCATACGAAAATTCGACCGCAGCTCACACGTGAGCGCTGTGAAAATTAATTCACGACGGCGCTTGTTACGAGCGAATTCAGGAAAATTATTACTAATTTTATACCAAGATGTATTGGAATTGTTAAAGGACGAACAAAATAACAAAAAAGATTTTTTCTGCCACCGTTATCAGCAAAACAAATAATTTGGGAGCGACACGTTCACGTCAAGCAAATTGCCACTGTTACAGGGTCGTGTCTGTACGTGTTCACACGAAGGTGGTGGGGGTAATCATTGTCTCGCGGAAATAGCCTGCCCGTCCATCTCGGTGGCGATGTCTCGGGACCATTTTTCGTCCTACAAATTGCTGTTTATACGTGGACAATGGTCGAGTCCCGGGAAAAACCTTTTTTATTCATTTATTTATTTTCAGTTTACAAACAGTAAAAGATATCACAATATAAATACAATTTATAAAATAAAAAATAATAACATTAAACATCTTTCACCAATTATATGTGAACACCAATAGTAAGAAAAATTAAAAATTGTATATAGACCAAAATTTAGTTTTCATTATATGTTATTAAAGCAGTTTATTATAATTTATATAAGATTTATTTAATAAAATTTAATTTAAGATAGATTCAATTTATACAATCGAGTATAATTTTTCTAGATTATAAAAAAGTCTCGTAGTGGTAATAAGTTTTTTTCAATGTACATCAATAATTATAGTAATAATAGTCACAATAAAATAAAATAAATAAAATACAATGCGTACTCTTATTTAGTGTATCCGTTTTATTATTGTACATGTTAGTTAGGGTGAGTATATATATTTAGGGTGTGTGAGGGTGTGTGTATATGTGTATGGGTGTGTGAGTATTGTGTGTATGCGTGAGTGCGTAGTGAATATATAAGTGGACTTATTGATCAATGATTTTTAAAAAAATAACTGCTGTTTTTTTTTCAAAAACCTCAATGAGGAAACCAATCAACCACCTTGATCGATGTAAAATTGTTGAGATTGTTAAGAACGCTCCGGCTTAAAATCCAAATTTAAAAATATGTAAAGAAAATAAAAATATTTATAGAAATTGAAATATGAATAATCTTAACAAAACTACCATTAACTTCTTTTTGTACTGTCATACCGAGTCGTGAAATATATCGAGATCTAATCGTTGCTCATTTTTAGCATAGCAATTGCTCGGTTAATATTGTATTGTCTACGTGTAAACGGCCTTTTAACGTACGAATTTTTTTGAATGAATAGGTACTACGAATGTGTATGGGCCATTAAAAAAAAAACATATTTTGAAAGAATAAAAATATTCTGTACGGCTTACGCAACTCACACAACGACAAGTGAAACTATTTTGTGTTATTCATACACATAATTTTTGCGTGTGCGAATCATTTACGGTATAGTACCGAAATAAATCATTGCATTATTCCAAGAAACGCGAATTACACATGCACGCGGGTTATTGCACGTTATCCGGTCGATTTTCCTTCCATACGGGTTCGAGTACAACTTTGTCCTTGGGCGTTCTTGGAAATTTAGAGGACGATTGTGGAATTTCCCGACGGCTGAAACGTCACGGGCGAGCCTCCAAAATGGCGCCTGGGCGCCAAAGGTCAGCCGCGGTCGAACTTTGAACTAACTGACAGATGCCGAACTTTAGAAGGATGTTTAGAGGTTATATTAAAATCTGACGTAAATCAAATCCATATTAATGTAATTAATCGAAAAAAGACTAAATACTCACATATTCCACGGCTCCACATGTTAGCAAACAAACATGGAAACTTAGATTTATTTAATTTATCTTTATAAAAATTAAAATCATTACTTTTTAATCACTTCTTTTCTAAATTATAAAAATTTACTAAGTGTAATGCTTGTATTACTGTTTATGCTATGATAAATCGCCTCTGTTACTTCAATACTTTTTATATTTAAACCCTTTATTTATTGTTAATTCGCTGCATACCTATGTTATAATTTCTTATTTAATTTTTCTTTATGATTTACGAATTTTCTGCTGATTTTATTTCATGTATCTATATTTTCTATACTGTGTACAGGTGTTTTGTATTCATTATATTGTTTCATTAAAATTGTTTTTTATTATTATTTTATAATTTGTTAAAGGCGTAAGCCGTTGAAATAAATAAATAAATATTCAAATAAATAGTATTATTTTATCTAAATTTGTTGCAACAAAGAGGGAAAACATTTTTGAGAGGGGAACAAGGAGGCATTTACAAGGGGGCTTATGACCATATCTATATGATTTTCAAAAATATTATCATTATTTTGGATAATTTAATTCTTCTTTGCCTTTCTTAATTCATTTGATAATGTGTTTTTATATTCCTTATATTGCTTTTTAATAGTTTCTTAAGCATTTCTCATTTTTTGCATGGTATACAATTTGTTTCTCTATTAGATCATTTTCATTATATCTGGAGTTAACCAGCCTCCATTATTATCCACCCTCAAACGATATTTTTTCACTTTCGTAGCTATGGACTTTAATTCCGAAATAATTTATATTAATGTTTAAAATTGATGTCGTTTAGTTTGAACCTTCTTAGTTGTTCGTTAACTATATTCCTGAAACAGTTATTATTTCTCACAACACATGTATAAGTATTTGCCATTTCAAAAAATGTGTTACCTACCTGATATTAAAAAATGACATTTAGGTAATTAAGACTAAGATTATTGGCATGTGTACTTAAATAAAATATTTCTTTAAGTAAACAAGATCTATTAATTTTTCTCAAGTTATCAACCAGATTTTGACAACCCTAAGGCCTATAAATTACTTGTTTGAAAACAAATAGAGTTCGGCGGGTAAATTTGCCCAATTGTTTTTAGACGAATATTTTATTAGTTAGCCATTGAGTAGTCCTAACGCTCCTATATACCTGTGTGAAAAATTTCAACGCTTATCAGTTCATGGTTTACCCCTTCGTTCTCATTCTCAAGGCACTCTCTTAATACCCATACACAATTCCTCTTTCTTCTCTAACTCATATAGTGTCCATGCAGCTCGACTGTGGAATCATCTCCCATCCACCATCAAAGATGTTACTACATTATCTCTATTTAAATCACGTCTGAAGAAACATCTCCTTTCTCTTCCTTAATCTCTCCTCCTTTCCTTTTTCCTCTTTCCGCTTTTTTCCTTTTTCCCATTGAGTAATAGTTTTGATTCAAGGTAATTTATAAACAAATACGTTTATTTCTATTTTTATATATTTTTAACTTTTTAATCTTTTTTTTTCTATTGAATATGTTCTGTAACTTGAATTATAAAAATAAAACTATTATTTTATTGGTTGGTTGGAAGAAATTGCCATTTGGCAATAAGCCCGCCAATGTACAAATAACATTATGTACAAAAAGTTAAATAAATAATTAATTTAAAAAAAAAAAAAAATATGCTCAAACGTCAATTTTGCCCTTGAATTAATAATGCAATAGACAAGAACGCTATATGAGCTACAGTTCAACAAATAATGATTGCGGGCAAACATGGAGGTAATTTTGCCCGCCATCAAAATTTTGAATTGCTTGAAATCGCTTTTAAATATGATTGAATTTACAATTGCAACCTAATTCAATGATTACCAAGGTAATTCTTCGTAATTAAAAAGTAAAGAACAACGGACATTTTTTTGGAGAAAATCAATATAATTGCAAAAAAGCGGGCAAAATTGGACGGTTTCACGGTATATGTTATTCTTAATAGCTCATGCGTTTTACATTGAATTGTGTATAATATCGGACCTTTAGAACAAAAACGACTCGACTCAAAAAAAAGCTTAAAATGAGTCAAGACCGTAAAACGACTTCAATGAACATTATCCATCTTTCTGCATAAAAAAACGCAACATTTGGGTGAGAATAGGACAAAACCGTTACATCGGTCTCTCTATAACTTGGAGAATTTATATTCCGTGTTAGTACGGAAGCGACGAAATACGTGTTGTGTTAACATTGCTGTATAAAGGACGCAACACAGACAGGCATAAAGTGACCGAAAGCCGGTTGAGTCGATTTTATTCCGATACAAATGGCATGTTTACTTTATTTGCTAGATATTAAAACGACCAATTTAGCTTTGTGATTGTTTCGTTCCGACGTACCGATAATCTTAGTGACTTATTTAAGTTAAAGTAATTTTATTATTTAAATTATCGATAATCTTAGTGACTTATTTACGTTTATGTCATTTCATGAATAAATAAAAACATGTGTTTGGTGACCTGATCTGACCTAATAAAAATTATGTCACTATCTTATTTATATTTATAAATTTGTAAAAAATTGGTTTCTGGGTTTAAGTAGAGAAAAATCGGAAAATTTACTCAAAAACATTCTTAAATAATAAACGGTATAAATTAATATTGTATAACTGTATAATACATTAACTAGTAGGTGGTATTGTTATTGTTTATTTTGCATAAAAATGTCTGCCTTAAAACAGGTTGTACCTAGTTAGGCAGACTAGACACGATCCAGAGAAATCTATTACCTAAGTGGGTATGTAGTAGATAAAGAAATTGATATTTTTGTAAATAAACCATAATTATTATTATTATCAAAGTGTATGTTTTACTTTTCAATCTAATTATGACTTATTAAATAAATGCATTGTTTAAACTTATAATAATTTATTTTTAGTACGCTTTTTTTTCATGGATTCATAGCTAAAAGCCTTCGGTATAATTTTTAACTTAACATTTGGTGCTTACTTCGAAAAATACGAAACAATCGACGAAAGAATAAAAAGGTGTCACAATTTACATTCTTATTTTGCAATTTCCCAAAAAGTTGATTTTTTAGTTGAGTCGTTTTCGTCCTAAAGGTACGATATGTTCTTTTTCGAACTCGTAATAGCTACAGAAGATAAGTTTGCAATAACTATTATTTTCTGCGATAAGTTCCTGATTTAAAATGTATCAACCTTTATTCTGCTTTTACAAATAATATAATAGTTTAAAATATAAATACGTCTGAAAATAAATATTGTTATCTGCATGTCCCTGAATAAGATTTTCCAACAACTCATTTTTTTCAATTTAAATAAAAAATAAATAAAAAGGTCGATTACTGCACAAAAATAATTCATTTCTTCGACTTGTATAATCGATTTTTATGTATTTATGTCTCGTATATCGTATAAATACATAAAAATCGATTATAAAATATTGGATTTCTGAAAGAAAAATTAAATCGATTTTGGCAAATAAATGATTGTCAAAATTAGTAGTTCACAATGGAGTCCCGGTCCCGACCTTGATGGATAGGAGCGAAGTATGAACTTGGAAAAACAGGGATGAAAGTAAGCTGAATGCTGTCGAAATGCGATCTCTCAGGCGAATGTGGGGTAAAACTATGTACGATAGATGCACAAATGTTGAGATCCGTACATTATGCAAGGCTGAGATAAGCATTACCGACAAAATCAAGAAAGGAGCCCGGCGTTGGTTTGGACATGTAGAGCGAATGGACAGCGAAAGAACGGCTAAAAATATTTGCGATGCAAATGTTGATGGATGCAGAAATAGAGGAAGACCGAGAAATACATGGCATGACCGAATCCAACATATACTTCAAGATGGACATGTTAAAAGTCGGAATAATGGTGCATGAGAAGATGTATGAATTTAGATGAAGCGAGATCTGTATGCAAAGAGTGATGTGGCGTTCTATCCTCTCTGCCTACCCATACGGAGAAAGGGCGTGATGGTTTGTTCGATTGTTTGGATTTCTGAAACTACCCACTTCTTCGTCCATTTTGCAGTTAAAATTATTTGGCGGTAAAAACAGAAAGTACTATGAAAATACCGAAAAATCATTTGAAATTGTTCTAAAAGTACCATTGTGTACTTTTGGCAGAATACCAATGTGTTCTATGCTTTGGAACAAGATCTTATAAATACATTGTCTGAATGTCACCTTGAGAGCTTCAAATTCAAAACCTAAGCGTAAGATCGAAATATTAAAATTGAATAAATTCATCACATAGAAACATTTCATGCTTAATATTTATTCAAATGTATACCAAATATATTCTAATATTAGTTTCATGAATGAAACATCATTTTAAAAAGAAATACTTACGTTTTTCGAAGCGGTAATGTCCCAAACAACTCTCTGTCACTAATCACAAACAACTTCACGCTTTGTCGCCGACGCGTGGGAACGTAAACAAAAACATTTATTTTTAAATTTATAACATAAATCACTTAAAATAAAACGTGGAATCGATTCAGAATGATATCCGGATGAAAACAACGGTAAAAAACACTGTTTATTTTGTTTAAATACACGTATTTTTGACCAAAAACCATAACCAACAAATCGAAACGTCAATGTACTTCAATATTGATCTGTCGAATAAAAAACAAGAAACGAGTAAAGCATATGGAGGAATTTCAATAATATTGCGTCTCGAGTGACTCTGGCGGGTGTGATAAATGACAGAGCTTGGCAATGTTTATATGTTTGTATTGTTGCGTCAGAATCAAATACAAACTGTTTAAAAATACAATACTTTCAACGCAATTTCATAGACTTGCACAACCGGGTAGGAGTCCTAAAACCAACACCAGCGCAGAGCGACCGCCATGTGTTTACGTTTAGAATATTTTTGGATTTGGGCCACTAGCGAACCTGTGTTTGAATAGTCAAACTATTTTCCGTGGGCTTGGCGGGTTTTTAAATTTAAAATCGGGTTATTTTGTTTTTAAAATTTTCAAAAAGTCACGGTTCAAATCGAGATGGACATTAATTTATTTCCGGATTGGAAAACGAGTAATTTTAAATTAACTCTTTAGTGGCCATGATGTCACATAAATCTACAAAGAATGAAAGTCTAAATTACAATAAATAAAAGGAGTATCGAAATACGAGCTCTAAAATTAATATTAAATGCTAGTCTTTAAAGTCTTTTGTGATATTTCACCTTGTTTATGTTTATTTATTTAAACACCTTGTAGGCATTTACATGTTTCACATACACATATACAAATAAAGACAGACATGTATTTTACACAGAAGCTGCAATTCTTGGTAACAAAGGTCTACGATGTATGCAAGAGAAGCGATTTGCTGATGAATGTCGATAAATCGAATGTGATGGTTTTTGAAAGAAATGAAAGTATGACTAAATGTGAAATCACTGTGAATGGAGTTATACTAAAACAAGTAGAGGAATTTGTGTATCTGGGTAGTATGTTCACTAGGGATGGAATGACTGAGAAAGATATTGAAAGGAGGGTGAGTGCCGGGAACAGAGTGAACGGTGCACTTAAATCGACCTTGGCAAATAAATGCTTGTCACAAGAGGCAAAATTGGCAGTTCACAACGGAATCCTGGTCCCGTCCCTGATGTATGGGAGCGAAGTATGGACTTGGAAAAACAGGGATGAAAGTAGGCTGAATGCTGTCGAAATGCGATCTCTCAGGCGAATGTGTGGTAAAACTATGTACGATAGATGCACAAATGTTGAGATCCGTACATTATGCAAGGCTGAGACAAGCATTATTGACAAAATCAAGAAAGGAGCTCTGCGCTTGTTTGGACATGTAGAACGAATGGACAGCGAGAGAACGGCTAAGAATATTTACAATGCGAATGTTGATGGATGCAGAAATAGAGGAAGACCGAGAAAGACATGGCATGACCAAATCCAACAAATACTTAAAGATGGACATATCAAAAGTCGGAATAATCGGCGCGCGTGCATGAGAAGATGTATGAATGTAGAGGAAGCGAGATCTGTATGCAAAGATAGAGTGTTGTGGCGTTCTATCCTCTCTGCCTACCCTTACGGGGAAACGGCGTGATGGTTTGTTTGTTTGTAGCAAAAAATAAAAATGATTTTAAGAAGAAAAACAAAACTAGAAATATGAAAAAAATCATCTCTACGTATTAGTACAAAATATACGGCTATACTAAATATATAATACAAATATATATTGCAGTGGAAAGAACAGAAGTGCATTTTTAAACACAAAGACACATATATTTTACACAAAAGTATCAATAAATAAAAACGAATTAAGAAGAGTAAGAAAAATAAAATAAAAATAATCATCATTACATGTTAGTAGAAAATATATGGGTTAGCATAATAATATATGCATATATTGCAGTGGAGAGAACAGAAGTGCATTTTTCGTATAAGTAATATTAAGAGAATCTTAAAATTAGAAGAAGTTAGAAAAATAATAATTTAGAATACAGATATACATAAGTCAATAAACGGTACACAATTAAAATCAACAAAGTATTATTAAAGTATTTCAATTTGAAGATAAATTGAACGTTGTTATGAAGAAAGCAGCCAGTCCACAATTTCGAAAAATAGAGATATTAATGTTATCGGATGCAGTAAGGTCAATTCTATGTTCTGCTAAAACCAGCCAGACCGCTTTCATACAAAATACTCTAATAATCACCTTCTGAAAATGGTATCCATCACAAAAACAACATTTCTCAATTTGCAGTAAACACCCACAGCACGAGAAAAATCTTATAGTACTTTGAAAATCATTAAAACTTGACAAATACATAATTAGATTCTTCTTTTTAGTACATGAAAAAACTAATGTATTCATTGTTTATCATTTGTTTAAGTCAAAAACATTCCAACTATTATGTAGATATTTTTATTATTCCATCATTTCATAAAAGTGCTGCTATCTCGGTTTCACTTTTCTATGGCTGGCTGCTTTCTGCATAACTACGTTCAATTGATGCACTGCCTTTTAAAATTCAAAGGTGTTATATTAAACATAGATCTATATCATTTACGTATTCATTTGCAAACTATTGGCGAGTGTGCACTGTAGTTTGTTGTAGATACATTTACATAGAATAGTTTATTAAATCGGGTAACCCGACCCGGAACTCGCAAATTAATCAGTTGTAACAGTTGGGAACAATCAAATATTGAATTTAATATTTTAGATAAAATAATAAATCATTCAGTTTTATTCTATTTTCTGATACTTCAAATATTTATTTAAGTCTGTTTAACTCTTATAATTTAAATATTTATTTAAGAATGAGTAATTAAAATGTTCAACTGGAATACCTAATTTAAAATTAACGAAACTTAAAAAAATATGTTAAACTCTTTCGATATTATTTATATGCACTTTATAATATGGTGATTATATGGCCGAGTTGTATTCAAGTTGGCTACGTACTAAAGCAACAAATAAAATTTTCATTTCATAAAATGAGTCAAAATCTCTGATCGTTCACAACAGAAATCCCAGAGTTTTAATGCTTTAGTTGTTATGCTCTGTATATGTTTAATGAAGTTTGATTTTTCATCGAAAATAATACCAAGATCTGTCATTTCAGTCATTCACTCCAAATTTATAGAATGTATGGTGTAGTTAAAAGCTATTGGGTTCTTATTTCGGCAAAAAGCCAAAACTTTGCATTTGTCAACATTGAGGAATAAATCATTCTTTTCACACCATACATTCAAACAATTTAAGTTAGATTGCAGAGTTGCGCAATGACCTATGTTTGTTACCGCCCTATATATTTTTATATCATCAGCAAACAGCAAAACTTCCTTATCTCGGAAATATGATGTTATATCGTTTATAAAAATTAAAAACAATATAAGACCCAGATGACTGCCTTGCGGAAGACCGCTGGTTGCAAAGAAGCAATTAGATAAAGAATTTTTAATTTTAACATGCAACAATCTGTCTGACAGGTACGCACGTAACCAACCGAGAAACGCTCCTCGAAATCTCAAACCAAATAATTTGGCAAGCATTACCTTGTGTGAAACCTTATCAAACGCCTTGCTGAAGTCAGTAGGTATATATACTGTCAACCTGATGATTTTTGGTGAGAACTTCACTAATAAAATTCTGATAAAGCATTAAGTTTGTAGCAGTTGATCTTTCTTTAACGAAGCCATGCTGTTTACTATCGATTATTTCTAAGATTTGCTTTTGAATTTGATAGAGGATACTTATCCTGACTTGGTCACTTGACTCAAACAATTTAGGAATGACATACAGAATGCAAATAGGACGGTAGTTTTTTATATCCGTATCCATTTCTATTATTTCTATATTTCATTGATACCCTACATTAATCAAACGAAATAAAGTGCATGACTTGATAATATATCCCCCTTTAAAAAAATAAAAAATTAAGTCATATTTTGCTACAACGGGCCTTAATTTTATTTTAATTTCATAATTCATGATTATAATCAACATTCCCTTTTGGCACCTAATGGTGTATAGGGCACTGTATTGATACAACAAAATCAGCGTATCTTGATCATTTTTGTTACATAAAGGTAAGATACTAATGTTATAGACGCCGCCCCTTTATTTACAATTAAATCAAGATTGAAATGCCAATATCTAAATGTTTGAGTTGTTCCTTCCTCCTTCTTGTTTCCTTCTCATCTCCTCTTCTTTCTTCTCATCATAGTAAAGTGTAAAGTTTTAGTAATTTTTTGTAAAAAGTTATAAGATTCTGCACAATTATCTAGAATATGTCCATGTACTTGTAATTTTCTCAAACTAAACGGTTTGGGTGGGTAGGAAGAAATTGTCTTAAGGCAATATGCCCGCCCTTGTATGTACATAAATTGTATATGTATATAAAGTGTTATAAATAAATAAACTCCCTAGGGGGTTAATCCGGTCCGTGTCCACAAACATTTGGACGAATTAAAAAAAATGTTGATAAAACAACAATTTTTTACCATAATCGTAACGAGGTGAAATGAATTAAGTCTGAGTGTTGACAAACATCGCAAACAAAAACATTACTTAAATATCAATATTTCCCTTGGAGCTGGCTATATTAAAAAGATCTTGGGACTATTTATTGACGTCAAACTTTCATAAACCTATCAATTTGAATATGTAAAATCAACAATAGTAACCGTAATTGGCGTTTTTCATAGTCTTCGTGGCTTGCTTCCTCACCCCGTTTTGTTTGCCGTCAGTAGACGTAGTAGCATAGTAATGCTGTAAATAAATATGATGTAAATAAGAAGCGTCTCACTGGTCATCTACCCGCAACAATTACAACAACAAGAGTTTGAAATAACTTACGACTTCACATGGTCATCAATATGGTCTGTGTTACGATCTACTGTTGTGCTACTTTTCTAAACCCTGCTGTTTTGATTACCCCATCATGCCCCAAACCCGTGTCCCCGTTATACCCCCATGTCTAATAATGCACAGATTTATTTTTGTACGAAACAAAAAATATGATGGATTGATTTTTAACTTGAAGATATCTAATAGATTAACACAAAAAAAAATTGTTGCATTGTTTACCTTTTATGTATTTTTTAATACTCAGAGAAAATTAGATGAAAGACAGCGTAAAAAGATTTTTAATTAAAACAATTCGAGTGCTCGTTCTCTCGGCTGGTATTCTGAATGGAATTGCGCTCGAAGAGATCGCTCTGTTAGCGTGTGTTTAGTATGTAAATACGCATAAAAATGCGTTTCCTACGCGCGTTTTTGCATTCAGAATACCACTCCTGTCGCATCCGTACTGAGCGCAGAATGTCGATGTAAAATAAATTGCCTGTGCAACACACAGCTAACATATTTAGTTTGATGTTTTTTTGGATTTCCCGTTTTGCCTCGCATTCCCGAGATGTCCTCCCTGCCCTTACCTTTTTATTAGTTTATTAGTTATTAATACGTCTTTGCAATCATATTTTAAATGAAACAGTATTTGACTTCTTCTCTTTGCGAAAATTATCCGAAGACCTTTTTGCGATCTACTTAGCATACAGTTGCAATATTACGTTTACATATCATATGAATATGAAGTTACGTAGGAACTTACCATTATTTCTATCAGTGTGTAATATGTCCGAGTTTGAAGGGTAGTGTTAATTCATTTGTTTGTCCCGTTTCAATAACAATAATCTTTTAAAGACTATTTGAACGGTTTTATACATTTCGTATATTTAGTTATTAGTAAATAATGTTTTGCTCCTAATAAACTGGGAACTCTCTCTACCTATGGTCATATTTCCACGTGCTATGTCATTCAGTAAAACAGTATTTTTAAACCTTTTTTTTTTTAAACGCAACCCTTTCACGAGTAAAAAAAATCCGGCGATCTCCCATCGCGGTCTCACTTTTCTTCATACAAAAGTATTCCTGTATTTTCTCCCTGGATAGAGGATTTATTTTTTTATACACTAGATATTTACCATATTGTTTTATTTTTTTGATAAATTGTTTATTGTGGGAACTAGAATCATCCAAAAACCCTTAAGAGCGCCAATCCGTTGAACTGTTAAATGCGAGTTTTGCCTGAGGTATACGGGCAATAGGCAATATGGCTGTCAACCTCGCTCTTTGACCAATCGTTCCAGGTGACCCTTCTTCTAAATTCCTTCGCGTTCTTTATTGGAACTCCTGACATCATTACTCTCATTTGGTTTTAATTTCGGATGACTGCTATTACCTTCGTTTTGTCTTTGTTGATTCTCATGTTATATTATTTACTCTTTAGGATATTCTTTATATTTATTAAAGGCAATCAAAGGCGTCAAAGCGATGTCTCCAGAAAATCTAATTATTTACATCTTTTGTTCACGAATCTTCACATTTTCCGTTTACCTGTGGCTTATTCACTTTCTTATTTCGTCAATTGCACACTGAATGTATGCAGATATAAAATTTGTAGACGCCTGATTTTACGCTATCTTCGTAACCCGTTTTATAAAGTAGCATCCACAAACTGACAGTCACTGCGTACTTGCTACAATTTCAGCTGCCCACTTTTATGATAATAAAAACCACGTTGATTAATTTAATTTAGAAAAAAAATCTAATTATTAATTTTAACGTAACATGATAATATTAAAATCTCTGAAAAAATGAAAGCGCAGCATTTAATTTTTAATGTTACCAGTATTTAGTGTTACCAGTACTAAATACCACTTCCTTACTTTTATTTAGTGCACACTTGGCTTATTTTGGTATTAATAAGAAACAGTTCTGCCAACAATCGGAATGAGAAGTAAAAATGTTATAAACATTGCTCAAGCGTTGTCAAATTAAGTTAGTTTTTCCATAATGTTAAAGGTTGCAAGTTTTTGCTCTCAAAATACGTGTTGATTTCGTGATATTAGTATTTGTGATCTGAATATTAGATCGCATATGCGGAAGTGCGATTGATTATCGGCGTTCCGTGACTGCTATGGATATAGCCCAATCGTTCTCTCTTCTACCCGGAGATCCTAGCTTGATCGATCACATCGTTTGCGAACTCAAATCTCAGGGTAAATTTGACCAGGTTAGTTAAGTTTAATGATAAAACTCGTATTTCGACGTTTACACCTCTCGTTGTTGCGCAACGATTGTGCGTATTCCGGCCTTAGAGATTCAAAGCCGCCATGAAGGCGTGTGATTGTATACTTATACGTACGTACTAATAAATACCATTTTCTAGGGTATCTTTATTCTTCCGCCAGATATCGACAGTTTACTTTGTGCTTGTACATAAATGTGGAATTTCTGTTATCTCAAAATGAGTTTATTATCCCTTTGCCGTTTCAGTTTGTTTTCATAAAAACTCAGATTAAATTATGCAGGAAATGACATCGGCCTCTGCAATGCATAAAATTGCTTAAATTTTGTCTGTGTTAATACAGAGCCAATTCAACTATAATCTTTGTGGCTCGGCCTAGATGTTGATAACAGAGAAACGCTGAACACCCAATTTCGCACAAAGATGACTTCAAATCATAAATTAATTAAATAATGAATAAATTAATGATTCATGGGTCCGATATTAGAAACAGCACTTTGCATCATTTCAATAGAAGCTAAATTACTGATTTATTTATTTATACTTTTAAATTGTTTGTATTCTTTTTTTATACAGAATAATGTCTCTGGGGTTTCCCGTGCCGAGGGAAACATTTTACAAAATGTGAAACATGCCTTAAATTAGTTATTTAACAAAGTTAACATAATAATAATAATAATAAAAAAATGTAATTAATCTAATTATCATTAACATAACATAAACAATATAAACTAAAATAATCATAAAATACATAACCAATTTATATAGACCAATAGACTAAATTTCATAAACAGTACACACATTTTTTTTTTTTTTTTTTAAAAAAGAAAAAGAAATATTTGCGTTCTTATGATTTACCCAAATATTTAATTTTGAGGGCCATTCTCAACGAGTTGTAAATAACTCACTATTAGAAAATGGAATCAAGTTGGGGTAGAGTGGGATTCGAACCACGGACCTTTGGTCTGTGAGTCCGAGACACTAGCCACGGGACCACAACCCGACCCGATTTTACCTATTTGGCTTGATTCACTCATCGATCCGGGTGCAACCCACCTTTACCATCCATTTCTTAATAGCAATTTTATACTGTGAGTACTTACTAATTGTCCTTATGGATAATGGAAGTAGATTATACACTTTAACCGAGTAGTAGGCCAACCCTCTTTGACCGAAGGTTGTATTTTTTTTTTGCAGCATCAGGGTGGAGTATCTAGTAACTCTTGTATTTGTAACGGAAGGTAGAGAATAATGTTTTTGTGCGTATAGTAACAGAGCTATTACATAAAGTTGAACCATTAATATAATAGTTTGGTAAATTTGTAAGGTATGCAGTTATTTAAATCTAAAATTAAAAATTTAAAAATCCAATTATAAATAAATGCAGCAATTTATGTAAAAACTCGCAAAAACGTCTCTCACATACATTTTATAAAAAATATATATTACGTCTGTTCACCATGAAAGTCCGCTACAGAATGAAGACAAGGAAGGCAGTTATCCACAAATAGAAATCCCATCTACTACGCATTTGTAATGTGTCTATTTAAATATACCTTATTGGTTTTAAATGTAATTTTCCTACACTCATAAATGAAACAATTTTTTTCAATTTCAAATGCGTTTTTTTCTTCTGAATGAGTTCTATAAAATGGTATGCTCAAAACCTGCAATATCTGGCTCCTTGTCTTATAAACGAGGAAGTTCTGTGGGTTTTTATTTTATTTGTATCGTATTATCGTTGTGATCTTTCAAAATTTTGTAATTACTCCACCTGTTATGTCACAAGTGTTCGTCGGCGAGTTCTGCTCACATTTAAAAGTAGAGCCTCGTACCGTAAAAATACACTAAACCTTTTAAAGAATGGCTACCGGAAACCGGAAATTTATTACAACACATAACAACGCTGTAATTGATCTGTTGATTCTAAAGAACTTATGATGTACATTAGAACTCCAATTATCTGAATCAATTGACATCAGACCCCATTCATGTAATTAAATATTCGGATAGTTGGATTTTTTCCGAAAGATGGTCTATTTTAATTAATTGCTGTATGTATCTTGAAAATAAAAATGCATGATTGAAAATGAAGAAGGAGCTTTTAATTAATTAAATGAAAAGGCAACTCTTTTACATGTTAAGCGTAGTTACAAGTGCTGTACATTAATTAGTACAGTATGTAAGTGCAGTACTGTAAATTAAAGTCATTGCTTGCTGATTTCAGCCGTTTTCAGGCAGCTAAGTCGTTATTTTGCAAATCGCAGTATGTTTTCTTAATTTTTTTTTTCTGAAATTCTAATAGCGATTTGGATAATCAGTGATTTGGATAATCGGAGTTTGGATATTTTGAGTTCTATTGTAGTTCAAAGAGTTAGTTTTTATTAAACTCAAATTTTTACCGCGCTTAAGAAAACATTTTTCATATCCAATTTTCTGTAGCACTGAACTTCTGCGTAAGAAATAAATATGAGGTCACGGCTGAAAAAAAACAAAATGTCATGATTGTTGCAATGAGATCTCCTTTTGTTTTAGAAAGAAGTTTTAAAAGGAATTAGATGTTGACGTTTTTGTTTGTTTTCCTGCGATTGTATTTAATGTATTTTTACATTAATTGGAAACACTTTTTATTAAATATGTGAACCCAGCGTCCCACAAATGAGGTTTTAATTATTTTTTGCTCTCCTGTAAAATTTATTAATTTTTAATGAGCCCGTTTTTGCCACGTACCTTTCAAATTTCACTAATAATCAAATCACTTTTCCAGTTCCGCAAGGAGTGTATTGCCGATGTAGACACGAAGCCGGCATACCAGAACTTGAGGCAGCGCGTGGAGGGCTCAGTGGCCGGCTTCCTCAGCAATCAGAAGTGGAAACCGGAACTCAACAAGAACCAGCTACGTGAAAAGCTCCGGAAACACATCCTAGAGTGAGTCAATATTTAATTCATACAAAAATTAATGGCTGGACGACATGAAAAATATAAATTTTTCTCATAGAAATTGGTTGCGGAGTGTCTTGACAGGCTGATGATAGCTGATAGACGGCCATCACATGTTCTTGTTTGAATCATTGTTTTTTGTTTATTGAATTTTAAAGTTATTAGTATTCAAAGCATTAACTTTATGGTCAAACTTTTTTTTAACATTTTGAGAAGAGAATATGGAAGTCTAGGCATTTACAGGGCTGGAGACCTGTCATTGGCTGGTTTAGGTGGCCACTTTACACATTAGGTAATATTCACTATGTTTAAACATCCACATTTCCCCAACTCTTTCATGTGTTGATTTTTGTGAAGTGAAAGAGCTGAAACCTTTATCATGCGGGAGAGATTCATCCAGCTGAACCAATTCACCTACTAGGCAACGCCTGATATTATTGACCTTGAATATTTAGACTATACTTGATGAAACTCGATCCTTCAAGTATTTAATAGAAAACTCCAAAATTGATGTAGTTAAGTCTATCAGAGATTTAGGAGTTGTTTTGGACTATAAACTGACATACGACGAGCATATATATAATACAGTAAATAAATCACTGAAATTACTCGGCTTCATTACCAGAATATCCTCTGATTTTACTAATGTCCGTACAATCAAAACTCTTTATTGCTCAACTGTTCTCCCTCTTCTAGAATATGCCTCCGTGGTTTGGTCTCCATTCTATGTCAATCGCATAAATCACATTGAATCAGTCCAACATCGCTCGCCTCGAAAAGTAGCGTGGATGCTTGGACTAGAGAGGGGTAGTTATTCTTATGCTGAGGTACAGCCAATGTAAAATATTTCTAGTCTACGAAAACATAGAATTAATATTGATTCCATATACATGTTCGGCATACTAAATGGTATAATCGATGTTCCATCATTACTGGGACAAGTCAAATTCCATATTCCAACTCGTAGGTTGAGAAAAAATGAAGTACTGTCTATCAATCAGCATAGAACAAACTATGGCCTTAATTCTTTGTCATATTTTTAACCCGAGACAAGAACTGGACTTTTTTGGTTTAAGTTTACAGCGATTTAAACAAGCACTAAATAAATAGTCCAGATCTTGTCTCGATGTCCCTTATGTTTTTCAACGCTTCTTTTAACATATTACAACAGAGATGAAGAACATTTTAAAGAAGGCAATATAGATGTCTAGGCATCTACAGGGCTTATGACCTGTCAATGGCTGGTTTAAGTGGCCACTTTACACACTGTGTAACATTCACCATTCTGCCCATATTTAAACATCTATATTCCTTCAATTCTTTCATCTGTTGGATGTTTGTGAAGTTAAAGATTTGAAACCTTTATTTATGCGGGTGAGATTCATCTAATTAAATTATTTCACCTACATACCAGGCAACGCCTGAAAATGTCATTTTTTCAATTTTACTTCTTCATGGACCAGGTGGATTTATCAACAATATTTTGAGTTTGTCCAAATTTTTGTAGACAAGGACACAATGCTTCTTTTCTTTTTTTAAAAAATGTTTTTAATTATTCTTTTATTGTTATATTAAAACCCTATAAATTGTATAAATGGATAATGTCCGTTAATAAATAAATAATAGTAATCTATTTATTAACGGATATTAAGTTTAGCTTCTTGGAACAATTGGAAAGAGGGAAAAGTGCGATTTTTGTGAAGCATTATTTTTAATATAATTTTTTACATATGTATTACACATAAGAAGTAATTTAGCAAAATGTAAACTCTCGCCTTCCATTCAGTAGCCAGGCTCTTTAAAGACCTGTGGGCTTGGGGGACGAGAACTATTCACGGGGACCCGTCACAATAGATCTTCACAGGTCGCAGTGACGTTGGAGCTTGCATAGCACTGACCCCCATCACTAAGAATAAGAATGTATTACACTAAGTTGTCTCGTGTGGAAACTGTTTCTAAATATTCTTTCAATCTAAGACCCAAATGAATTTGGTGAATGGGTATTTGGGTATTTTCAGTCATTTTAATTTTTCAATCTTAAAATTTTTATTATTAAGCTTTAAAATATTATTTTCAAGATCAAATAGGAAATAAATCATCAAAATAAAGTTCCACTTTAACTTTATTTATTCATTTTTGATTTCTTGCAGTTCTAATTTCTTGGACCAAGGTGTGGAAAGGATAGTGGACCAAGCTGTTAATCCTAAAATAGTCCCCGTCTTCCATCCCCAAGTTGAAGAGGTTGTCTACAAATGCTTCGGAGTACGAAAGCCGGAGCGGTCTGATCACTACGTCGTTAATGGTGATACAGAATCTAAATTAGAGCTCAAAATCTCTACTGATGATTTACTTCCCTGTGACTTGGAAGCCGTGAGCCCGGACTCTGTGAAATCACACGAAAAATTCGTAGGAACCTCTTTTCAAGACATTCAGCTCCCTCCTGACGTCGAAATGGTCGAAAAAAAAGAAGAAACTGAGGTCAAAGTGGAGAGAATCTTCCCAAGCGTCGACACGGAAGATTCCGATGATTCCAAAGATGATGACTTTGAATCGCCGGCTTTCGAACCGCTGGACGATGATTTGATCAAAAGAAGTACGAGTCCCAACCATTCTCAGATGTCAGGGTTGAGTGATATGCATTCCCGGGATTCAAATGATTCTAACTCTAACGCCAAGACATCTTTAAAGCAAAAGAAAACAGGAGAGAAAATTCTCGAGTCACAGATGTCGCAGGCCTCCACAGATTCCGATATCTCCATCAAGGTATCTAAAATGGGCAAGAAGTCACTTATATACGACAGCACGTATAGCGGAGACGAAGCCAATATTTCGTCCGCTATTAATAAGGATTCACCAGCCATAACTGCCGCTAAGTTCAATTTCAGCAATGACGATAACTCTTCTGATGCCAGGCAGTGTTTCGAGCAATCCGAAGTTAAGGCTGAACCCATGGAGTGCGATGATAATAGCGCTGATGAAAGTTCCGGAAAAGGTGAAACAAAAGATAAGACTGGAATTGTTAAGAGCTCGAGCAGTAGCGAAACTGCCGAACCTATTAATCGGCACAGATCAAGTATCGAATCCAAAACTTCTTCCGATGAAAATAAACCCATTCCCAATTTGGACGTTTCCATGGATTCTAACGAATCTAAATCCAGCAGTATTTTTACAAGCGTTAAGCACGAAACGTACGAAGTAAAGGATACCTTCACATTTACCAATAAGATTTCCGCCATGGATGATCACAGTATAGACGGGGAAGATTCCAGTAGCAATGGTTTAAAAATAGATTTACAAGAATCTGCTCAGTATTCCGAAGAAAATATCACAAGTATTAATCGTTTGTCTATATCTGGATCGGATGATGTTTCTACCAACATCAAGTCGCCGAATGATGATGTTAAAAGCAAAGATTCACCGAGTAGCAAGCACAGAGATAGTCATAGTGACGGCCTAAAAAGCAGGTCTAAAGATGAAAGACGATCGAGCAGCAGCCATCATTCTAAGGATCATAAAGATAGGCATGATGATAAACATCATCACTCTAAGAGCTCTCATTCCAAGCATCGCGATAGCATCAGTCACCATGATAGAAAGTATAGTAGCAGCTCTTCGTACGATAGAAAGGAGGGGCATTCTAAAAGTAGTAAGGAGTCGTCAGACAAAGATAAATACGGCAGATCTAGCAATGGAGAATCTAGAAAAGATTCAGGTGACAGACATAAAAGTTCGCATTCTTCCAAACACCATAGCAGTTCTAAACGCCATGACGATTCTCATCGTTCTCGTCATTCTACATCGGATAGATCCGATAAATCGGACAGACATTCGTCTCGCCACGACTCCCACAGAAGCGACAGAGACAAAGATTCTTCCAAGCACTCGGAACCTAGCAGGGATAAATCTTCTGCCAAACACGGAGACAAAAATTCAGACCATTCCAGTTCTACAGATAGAAGTAAGTCTTCTCAAAGGGACAAAAGCAGCTCCAAACATTCGAGCTCAGACAAGAGAAGAAAATCTTCTAGCGATAAGAAGGACGAAAAGAAAAGTAAAGATAAATCCGAGAAAGACGATCATTACAGCTCTTCTGGCAGAGGAGGAAGAACGCGAAGGTCTACAGACAGAGATTCTAACGATGGAAACAACGGTTCTAATAAGAGCTCAAGTTATAATTCTGCGGAATCATCCAATACGGCCAATCAGTCTTCCACAAAAGAGAAATCAGGCGGCTCAAACAAAGACAATTGTTCAAATGGCAACTATTCCTCCGGTCAAAGTGATAAGGCGGTTAAAGACAAGTTGAACATATCCGTCGGTGGCTATATTAAGTCCGAGTTCAACATGTTCCAACCGGTTGTCAAGAAACCCCCGACGCCTCTCATGAATTTACATCGCTCCCCTGACGCAGTCATCAAGAAACCGGTCATCCACATCGACAGCCAGTTGAACCCGGTGAAAATTGAGGAACCGAAAGTCGAAGAGCCTCCCCAGGAAGAAGTTCCGAAGATAAGAAAACCCAGATTCGCTTCTAATATCTTCGAAGCCAGAAAATTAATGAAAGTCAGAAAGAATATGGACAAGATGGAATTAAAACGAAAGCAGGATGCCCAAGAACTCCTCGAAAAACAGAATAACACTTCCAAAAGCGAAAGCAAAATATTTTCAGGCGTTTCTGGACCCGAGTTGCGCATTTCTTGCCATAAAGTTGACACAGATGTTTTGAAAAAATCTCCAAAGCCAAAGAAACAACGCGATTCGGATCACGAACAAGATCTTTTTTATTTTGACGAAGATTCCAAACAGCGATCGTTGATCGAGTTAGAAAAGATGAAGAAAGTTTTCAAAAAGTTTTTGGCGACTATAAACGGAGTGGAACAAAAGCACGAGTCTGTTTTACACTTGATCGGATGCGATAAAAGCTTAGAGCAGGCATTCGTCAGACTGAGTCGTAAAAACAACACGATCAGAACAGTAAATACCAAAGTTGGAGCTTGTCACCAAAACAGTAAAGTCAGTCCGCATAAACTGGAAATTCCAGTCGATTCCGAAATCATTCTGCCTTCTAGTTCCGAGTGTTACGTAGATCTAATCGACATGAAATTAAATGCCCAGAACGATTTACTTACTTCGAAGCGACTCCCATTGAAAAAAAGGAAGCTGCCGGGAAGGAAGGTGGTCAGAAATATCGAGATTAAACCGGATGTTGTAGTTGAAATAAAGCCAAATACGATCGAGGAAAAAATAATGCCGAATCACATTGTCAGTGGACCCGAAGATCACTGCTTAAGCACAATGGACATGTCCAACGAATATGGCGATGAATATTTCTCCAGCATAGATGACATGCTGAGCCGCGCCACCAAGCAAGACATTATGGAGATCATCTTGGGCGGGGATATGAACTTTGACGCGTCGAATGTCGATTTGAAACTTGTCAAAAATGAAATCGACATCGGCGATCTTAAGGTCGAAACGCCCAACGGGAAATCAGCCAACAGAAAACGGAAAATATCTTTCCAAATAGATGAGAAAATGGATGTACCGACTATCAACAATAATAATCATTTCAAAGGACAGATTGAAGCGACGATTCCTAAACGGCAGTACATGGAAAGTGTATCCTCTACAGAAGGTATGTGCCCGCAATATTCAATCATATTATTTTAAAGATAGAGAAATATTGCTTTTATAAAACAGATACATATCAATTCTTTCTTCCCTTTAAATATTTAGATTCTTATGATTGATCCAAATACAGTAAAACTCCAATTATCCATCTTAATGAGTGCCAGACGTTATCACATAAAAACTTACTTAAGCATGTCCAGCAAAGTTGATTGCATCTTAATTAAGGTGCCGGCCGCCGGTGCCTGCCCTTTCCATTTGTTGTTATAATATTTATTTTTTATTTCCCGATAATGATCTGAATATTTAGCAATCTAGATGACTGGAGCTCGTATAGACGGAGTTCTAATGTATGTTTGAATTTTGGCATCGTTTTCTACTACACACTCATTAAAATTCATATCATGTACATTAGAGTGGGCCGACGATGTATGAAGTTTTTTTATATTTTTAGACATCAAAGTGAAAGGGGTCTAAAAAGTTGCATTTTGGATAAAATTTAACATAAAAATTATTTCAAAAAAAATTCCATACTATTTTTGGCCCTCAACTGAGGTTTGAAGTTTATAACTGTCTGGATATTTTGTTAATTATCTATATTGATAAAATATTTTTTTGTCAGTAAAGATATAACTTAATCACATTTCAAATTCAAACATGTTTTAAAACTACCGAAATGCAAAAAGTTTACACTCCGCAGAACTGATTCTGTTGAGCGCCTGGCTAATATTGACAAAAACAATGGCTCATTAAAACAATGCTACCCATTCAACTCACGCCCTTAGATGCTTATTTAATAAGGTTTAATGTACATTATAAAATTTAATTAGATTGATTTTCTTACTTAAATACGAAATGACAGCCGGTTTAGCGCAAAAAATTGACTTTTTCGAAAACTTCAAGCTCTGGTTGAAGGCCAAAAGTAGTATCAAATATTTAAAAAAAAATATTGCATTCTGAGTATTGCAAAACGCAACTTTTTAGACGGTTTAAAAAAACCACTTGATTTATTGGGTCCACGTGTAGTATTTAGTGAACATGATAGAAATAAAAAAAGGAATCAATTCATTAGTTACGTAAACCTTGACGAAGAAGCTTGTTTGCTTTGAAACCAGTCGGTGAAAAATAAAAATTAGTGGTTAAAAACAAAGTTGTTTTATTTATTTTATTATAACGAATAACCACAAAGTTAGTGCTTCAAATATAAACTTTATATTTTTAATTATATCATTGGTAAATATGAATAATCCCCAATCATGACAGTTCTTACAATTTTTCTGCAGTATATATTATTTTGATGAAATTTAATTTTTTCCATACATTTTTCATTTCCTCACTTAAAAGTTTTCCTCAGTTTTACAATTTTTTTGTTGCTCCCTTGAAATACGTAAAACAGGGGTCTTACTGTATTTTAAATTGGTATTTGTAGTTTGTGATATTTCCCTATTAATTGAAATATTGGCCTTTATGTACATAATCTATCTTTACTGTCTGTAAGTGTGAATATTGCATGCTAAATCTGATATAATGCTCTGATCAATTGTACTAATGCGCGGTAGTAACATTTCTCTACTAACGACCTTGAATGCTTTGCGCAGAGTCTGGTGTGGGTTTGGTGTCCGCTAACCGCCTCCCCGTAGAAGCTATACTAAAGGGAGAAAAGTTGGGGAAGGCGAGGAGAGTGGGCCTTCCTAAAATTAAAAAAACAGGTGTGGATGCCTTTTATTTTATTGCGCTGATGACAAAGTCGCAAATCTGCATTTAGGCCAGTATTTATTTTATAATAATCGTACATTACGTCATTAACGAATTACAACAGAGATGAAGAACATTTTAGAGAAGGATATATGGAAATTTAGCCATTTACAGGGTCAGTCATGTGGCCAGGCCATGTGACCGAAAGGGTTTATAACCCTTCAATGCCTAATTTTTCTAATTTTAACTAAAACATATTTTTATGCATATTTTTTTTATGCAAATACTGGGAAAAATAATGAAAAAAAAAAAGTTTATTTTTTTGTCTTAATTTCATGTTTTAGTTTATGTGGACAATATGCTACATCGGGCATTAAAAGGTTAAAAAATACAAAAATGTAAGGAAAACAAGAAATAACGATTCTTATGAACATCTTTTTATATAATCGTGACCATAGAACAACAAGGTATTATCTGTCATTTTTGAAAAAATGACTTTTTTGCATAATTTTTTCTCTACCAAAATGATCTTCAAAACTGTATTAAAAACATGTCAAAATTCCTTGTACTTTAGGAAACACTTGGCAATAAAGTCTCATTTAAATCCGTAAATATTTGTATCAAAGAACAACGAGGTCTTAGCTTTTTTGGGGTAGCTATGGCCTATCCATGCTAATTATTTAAGCATCATTTTCACTAAATTCCCTGCTTTTTTTATTGAGAAGTATTTTAAAACACATAAATAACTAGCTGACCCGACAGACGTTGTCCTGCCCGAACGTTGGCTTGCCTTGGAAAAATACTTTTTATTGATATGTAGGTACCTAGGTACTTGTTTGTGATGAAATTCCAAAACAAAAAATTGTTAATATTCAAATATTAAAATTAAGTTTTTTTAGATATGGCATTCTTTTTGCAAACGTCAAACTCCGGTCTTCTCACCAACAAAGGGGTGTACTTACGTAGATAGGATTTTAAAAAATATTAAATTAAATTACCAAAAATCCAGTAAAAAAAATAAATGGGTAGAAATTATAAAGAATTTAAGGAAAGAATCTGATTGAGATCCACAAAAAACAAATGCTGTTTGTAAACATTCAAAAACAAACTTTTTTTATACACAAAAAAACAACATCTTTCCATTTTTTTGCAAATGCATTCTCCTCGAATGCAACCCTGGTAGATCGATGAATAAAACATTTATGCTCCTAACTTCTTTTTTACATATAAGATTGAAAATTTTAATATCTACGAACACGCACAGCGCAAAGATTTATATTTCTCTGAAAACCCCACGTAAATCGGTTAAGCTGTTTAGGAGGAGAACGGTGACATCACACGTACAGAGGAATTATATGTATATATATAAAGATAAAATGAAAGGATGATTTGAATACTTTAAATGTCAAATATTTAAGAAATATCCAAATAATCTCGAATCAAAACTCCAAACTTCAATATCTCAGTTCCATGAAAAAGCCAAATGATACCTCGTTGTTCTATGGTCACGTAATAATGAAAGTTTCGGAGACAATTATAACTTTAAATCTTAAAAAAAAAAACAGTGAAATCACCCTTTAAACATTAGCTAAATTACACAGAATACGTGCAACTGATTTTTAGTTTAAAATTTTACACTGGTGACGACTTTTTAAAATAAATTACAATGGTTAGTATGAATGTTTTCAATTTCTGGCACTGGATGACAAAATGAACTATAAAATGTAACAATGTTTTCCACGACGCGCGACGATTCCAACCACTTTTTTATTCGATTTTATGTGTAGTCAAAAATCTTGTTTTGTTTTTGTTCTAAATCCGAATCTTCTAATTTTGAATATCTTCTATTTTGATGTTAGGTAGGTACCATAAGGATGGGTCAAAGGAAGGATGGGAACGAAAGGTAATCGGCCAGGAATAGTATCGATAAATGCTGTTATTTACTTAACAGTAGCTAATCTGCTATAATTATGGAAAGGTTTTTCTCCGTATGGGCGACTACTAGTTTATTACTCTAAGGTTCGATTCATTCGACGGATCGCACATGCCGTGCACCCTAATTTTTGTTTTCAACCTTTGTAATTTTTTCCAGGGATTTCCCGAAGCAAGCTGAACGTTTCCTTCAATATTCCCAGCAGTCCCGAAAGCGACAAGTCCGTCGAGAACCACATAAATCAGAGCGTCCGTTTCACCGTTCAGAATTACAAGGAGAATTCCGACGACATTGGTTCAACAGCGTTGAACCACTCCAATCACCAAATGACCAAGCGCAAACGTAACTTTAAAGACAATATTTCCATCAAAAATTGCATCAACGAGAAAATATTTGAGCCCAACATGCTATCCATGGAGCAAGCGCAGTAAATAATATATTTAAAGCTAATCAAATTAAATTAATAAGCTGTAATTACCGCGTTAACAAAAGGAAAGTTTAAATTTTAGTGATATAAGGACTGAAATATTTTGACAACGGATAGAATTTTATCGTAAAGTGAACAATTAATATAAAATAAAAACTTTGTTATTATTCTTACTAACAAAGTTTTTAATTTATAATTTATTACAAAGTGTAAATTTATTACGATGTGAATTACGATTCAATCGATACAGTATAGTGAACGGTTTAAAAGTAAATTATTATTAAGATGAATCATTGTGAATTTTTATGTTCTAATTTAGTCAATAATATTACGTAACAGATTCCTTATTGCGAAATAAATCATGGTCAAGTGTATTTTTTAAGTTATATTTTAATCAAAAAATTACACAACTAGTTTTGGGAGATTAATTCTTCATTGTTTGTATACAAGGCGGCCTTCGCGGTATAGTGGTTAAGATGCTTTTAAGCGCAGAAGGTTCCGGGTTCGATTCGAAATTAAATGTGATTTTCCTCAAGCCTGGGTGCTCTTTGCCCTTAATTCACCACTGTCCTCCTGGCCTGTAGCGCAAAAATAAATAAATAAAAAATTTAATATGAATATTCAATTAATATTAAACTCTTTTAAAGATATTTTTTTGTTGATAAAATGTAAAGATAAGTGAGTTTTTGTAAGGGAGATGATTTTGCAAAATCATTTTTGATGTTATTAGTAAATAAGGCATTGAATAAGGGAATTAGCAATGATCGAAGATAGTCATTAAAATATTTTTTTAAATATAAATTCTGTACAAACATTTTGTTAGAACTTGTCGGTAGGGGCCATACTTTGATAAGGTTTAATAAAATGTAAAAGTTAAACCCAAGATCAGTGTGCAAAATGTCCTTTGTTTTTGTATGCAAGAAGATGATTTATAAAATGAACAGTCTGAATTTCATAAAAATTTCCAAAAAATTGTGTAATTCTTTAATTAAAATAAAATATTCAGTCGCACTTAACTATGTTTTTATTTTATGATTATTTAATAAGAGCTAAATATATCCTTGCTGAGAATCCATCACTGGGACGCCATGTCATTGCATTCTTTCTTTTGTTTAGACTGCAACCCGAGGCCAAGTCTGATAGACCGGGGTCCAAAATTCAGTTCCGATGAATATCTGTTTTCCAAGTCCAGGGGCGTAGCGGCGGTCGAATATTTCGAAGCTGAGGAGCGTAGAGACGAGCTGGAGAAATTTAAACGCATTAGTGGTGTCGAAGCCAGACTGATTTATTGTATGGCAGTGCGCCCTATTTATACGAAATATTTGCCTGCGCAACCGCCCCGCCGGCCAGTAGCAGGAGTGGCTAAGCCGGCCAATCACACTGCGAGAGAGGGGGAGCGTGCGACTTAGATCGCTCTGTCTGTCCCTCTTAACTACGCTGGGCTTGCAAAACGCGGCGTTACACTGGCAACAAGTATGCACATTTTTATTAAAAAAATATACTGTGAAAATATCTTTAGACCGTAAACTATTTTTCTACACAACTTCCACCAGTTTTTAGGCATTTGTCATAGCACAGCTCAAGTTTTTGTATTCCCTCTTCGATCGTCATCATGCACATTACCACGACCTTCGTTGAATCTATCATTATCACTTGTTCTCCGTACACCTCACAGATCTGTTGATGACTGTGGACTGGTTCAATGTTCTTCACATTAAGGAAACAAATTACAGATCTTGCGTCACAAGCAGCGGAATTTATTCGGTATTTCAAACAAGCACCGCGAAGCGTATTCAACAGTCAGCTGACTCATAATGGCGTGTACTCCTCAATAAGTCAGAGTAAGTACCGCGTATGGCGAATGCATGTTTTATTTAACCTGTCAAATTGAACATACTTTCTGGATATAAGGTAAAGTCATTATGATTCTATGGTGCCGATATTTCTTTCTAACTTTCCATAGAAATTGTTATACGAGCGTTATAAATACATTCATGCAAATTGTTTGATCTGTTTTTGATATAAAAACTATATTTTTATTAAAATATCATAAACGTATCTAATCTCTTAAAGTAACGACAACTGTAAATTTTACCCTACCTCGTATCTCAAAAATCACCTCAAAGAGTTTTTGTTTCTCTTAAAAAAATATTTATGATTGGATGAGATGGATTCTAAGTGACAATATTAATCTTAAGATATTTTTATGATAGTTTAATTAATCAGGTGTTCAAATGAGTGAGAGATGTTTAAATTATCTTATTTAGTGGCGTTCATTATGTTAGAATGATAAAAATATATATTAAACTTAACGTCTTTAGCTGTGCAAAGTGGCTACCTTTGGGGTTATCATTTTACCAATTTTTTTATAAATATGACAGACATATCACGATAAAATCATGTATAATTTTTTTGATAATAATAAATATTTGTTATGGATACAAAAAAAAATTGCTACCAATGACACTGTTAGATAGACTTGTTATGTGTATTATTTTGATACATTTTTATCTGTGGCTGATTGCTTGCCTTGCCTTCTTTCTTTAACACATTTGCTGTCATGCCGGATATAGCCGTCAACATTGTGTCTTTCATTTAGGAAATGACGCCTACAGCCGTCAGTCCAAAAGACATTCGTAGTGAAAGACGACTCTATCCTAACTAAATTAATTATATGGTAGGAGGAGATATTCTGTCTAAAAAGCAGTCAGCAGCAAAAGTGTCTCAGTATGTTATTCAAATAAGATTTACTTTGAACCATCAACTATGGTCCAATTGGAAGTAATTTTTTAAAATAAGAAAGTTACGACATGTATGGGTCCTATAAGAAATACGCTAAGCAGACAAAAGGCCATTGTGAGTGATGAAAACATGCTTTAATTACACTGCATCTGTGAAAAATAAGAGAATTATTGTATTTATTTTTTTAAGTACATTTTTCACAATTTCAATAAATAACACTGCCGTCAGTGTTACTTATTACTTATGCGTCTCGTAGCTATATGGCAATAAGTTATGCAGAAGTGTGAACTAAGGAAGTGTGTAAAGTAGAACTCCATTTATTCGAAATTGTCATCCGGGTTGTCAAATATACAAAAATACAGGAGATTTTTTCAATTAAAATTGAATTGTCCAATTAACTTTGCTGGACATGTTTAAGTAAGTTTAAAATGTGATTCCAGTTCACTGCATTATTTCACAAGCAATAAATTAATACTATATGTAATAAATAAATTAATACTGAACCTTTTTTATGTTTTTTTCGTTTTTTTTTTTTTACACAGTTTCAAAATAACGTTACAGCGTGAAAGAAGGGTGATAGTGAATAATATCATATAATGTTATATTTTTTCATAAAATTAAGGTAAAATAAACTGTCCATTCTGCGAGAACTCAAATAAACATAAGATTATCGGCTTTGTGGCTATAACGAATCCTTAATTTCTTTGGCCGTATCTCGAGACGAGAATGTACGAACCTCGACAAGGCTGTCATGCTTGGCAAAAAGAAAGAAAATCGACGGGTAGAACCCCTATCAGATGGATCGATTAGGTTTAGGTGGCTGCCAATTCCACCCTGCGGACGCGATGCACCTTGCTGGAGATGGAGAGGCGTAGAGAGGTCCGGCGCATCTTTCGAACTTTTGAAGATCACGACAGAAGAAGAAATAGTAAATATTTAAATTTTTTTCAATCCCGAAACGATTTATAAAGACGAGAATCCATCGTTGCTCTTTTTTTAGTATATTTTTTTACACGGCACTGCGTGGAAAGCATCCTTCATGTAAAAAGATGTTCGGGCGTGTTTCTTTCTCACACTAATGTTTGCATATCGTTGCTCTATCTAGAGCACATCTGTGACACCTCGTAACTACAATTTTTGGTTAATTTTACGTTTTGATGCAAAAATGTCCGTAAAGTAAATTTCCATCTTTCTGGTGGTGCCTTGCATGTCCACGAGGGTTATTTCACTAAAAAACTAACCTCTCGTAACTAGCCTTGCTAACGTTAGATGTAGTGGCACACTTTGTACGGTGGACTTCATCAAAACAGTTTTTTCTCTCCTGGTTCCTGGAAGTTTAAATTTATCCACCAAGTAAAATTAAGTTTTTTGTACAAAAAGTTTTTTTTTTTTTCTGAACATGTTCAATTACAGGTTACCGACGAAGATACTTTGAATTGTCATACAAATATACACATTTTCGTATTTAAATATCGAAGTTAGTTTATCCTGTCTCGATACGGAGCGATGAAGATAGCATTTGTAATCACGGCCCTGAAAGGTTGACTGGTTTGTGTATACGAGGTGTCACATCTAGAGACTTATGAAAGTGTATTTCTGGGGGTGTGATTTGTGCTAAGAATTTAAGTGGCACTGTTTTTGCCTGTAAGATTTTTATATTTATTTTGTAACATTAAATCACCTTTTAAATGCTTCATTTCCAGGTATTTAATATGAATCTGTAAAAAAAAAATCATAAAAATAAGTTTATGTTGGTTATCATTTGTTTATTCTTGTTATTTGTTTACAATTTTGAATAAGTACATATTTATTATTTACGAAAATAAAATACAAATATAAATGTGGTGTATTGTAGAACGTAATGAAGATGAAAATCCTATATGTAAGATTTTCCGCTGAATCCCCTTTGTAGAGTTGTATTTTAACATTGATATTTCTGTATTATAATTAATAAAACTACATACTTATAACCTACTGACTTTATTTTATTTGAATTAGTTTACTTTATTTCGCTTCGCTCGGACCTCATACCGCTCAGATAGGATACGGCGATCATTGAACCCGACAGAACCAGAACCCGACCTTCATACTGTGCGCCCCCCGCGTTCCACAGTACGGTCCGAGGGAGGAACTACCCCAGTCCGGCTTCGGGCTATATATGCCCGAGCTGCCCCTAGGACAAGAAGAGCAATCATCCTTCCGCCTACAAGCTAACATCACCAGGGTCCCACTCATTGGGTCCATTCTTTAGACAACAAGAAGCAGAAGGCTCTCTTGGTGGCAATTATTGGGTCTCCAAGGAGGAATTCGCCTTTCAGTAATTAATATAATATGGATAATTTTTGTTCTTCTTTTTTTTTCCACATCCGCTGCTAAGTGCAGCATGTGGACATCACCAGACGCCTCCGGGGGTGCAATTATGAATCTTCTCTACCCCCTTCTAGAGAGTGATTAATTTGAAGATTTTAATTTTTTTAGTGCATCGACACTTTGCTTCATATAATGGCCACACTGACGATTGAACTTTAAAACTACTTCAAAAACGAAAATAAAACTAATATGGTTTGGTCAATTCAACCTAATAAAGTGTTTTGGGTAATGCTTAAGGTCGCAATAATGTTCTAAATGAAAATCTTCAACAACAACCAACGTGCAACAACAATGGTGAAGGTGTATAGTGGGTTTTGCGTGTTGGTTTAATTGGTGTCCTGACGAAGAGACGGGTACGTCTCGAAAACCGATGGATATAGAAAAGTTGGTAAAAGGTTATATACAAATATTTAATAACATTTAGTAAAATGTTTGACCACAAAGTTAATGCTTTGAATATTAATAATCTTCATGATTGATTTCACGTGTTCATATTTTTTGACGTTTAATCACCTGTATTGCCATATATGAAGCAAAAATTAGTCGTATGGAAAAAAATAAATATTCCCAAATTAAGCACTCTCTAGGGGATAGAGAATATTCCTATTTGCAGCCTAGACTTCCTCAAGGATAACATCATCTCAGGGGGTGCAATTATGAATCTTTATCTAGAGAGTGGTTAATTTGAGGATATTTATTTTTTCCATGCCACTAATTTTTCTCGCATTAACTTTTGGTGTTGTCCCTAAACCATGATAAACTGATTTTATCTATCCTATTTATAAATCAGGTCCTAAATCGGAGGTTTAAAATTATAGACCGATTTCCAAATTATCATTTTTTTCTAAACTATTTGTATCTGAAGCTAAATCTTCTTTTAGTACTTCACAACAAGACTTTATATCTGGTAGATCAACCGTAACAAATTTAGTTTATTATACTAATAATCTTCTAAAAAACATGGGCAACTGATTCCAAGTTGACTCGATCTACTCAGAGTTTTACTCCTAAAAATGAAACTAATTGGCATAAGCGGTGATTTATATCAATGGATGTGTTCTCACATTGATAGTAGATCACAATCTGTAGTAATTGCTGGATATAAATCCAATTGCTTTTCTGTTACATCTGGCGTACCCCAAGGATCAATTCTAGGACCCATACTATTTAATATATTTTGCCTATGTTTAAGCATCCCTCTTTACCTAACTTTTCCATTTGTTGACTTTTGCGAAGTAAAAGATCTGAAACCTTTATGTGGGGGAGATTCATTCGGCAAAAATGTTTTTATCAAAAATATTTTCTCTTTCGGTTGCAACAAGTTTAAATTTAAATAACTCCCAAGGGAAGAAATCCAGCCTGTCTACAAACATTTGGACATACTTAAAACATTTTTTGTTAATTAAATTAAATCTAATTTCGCAGTGCAGAGGATATAAAAGAAAATAAAAACACAGTTTGTCAACATAACCTTTATCACATTTCAACCGTTTATTAAGTACGCAATCAAAATAAGATATTTATATACAAAATACATTCATACATTTTATATTGTTCTTTCCTTGTGCATAACCAATTTTCCTTTGATGGTGCCCTTGGAATAGCTCCTATTCTATTTTATTTCAATTTTTAAATTAAAATACATATTTATTAGCGTTTAATAGTAGGTAAATAATTATATTAAAACTTATAAATAAAACATTATATGTATTTCCTATTTTACATTTATTTTCATTGGCTCTGTTTGTTATAGAATATACATTTAAAATAAAGTCTTAAGTTAAATATTGAAAAATTCCTAACCACCATTTTGAGTTCATTTGTTTGCAAATATTGCTCATCTGATAACTATTAGGGATAAATAATAATAACCATAAAATATGAAAATATTTAGGATAGCCAAAAAACTAAAATAACATGTCTTAAATCCATTTTTCTTAATTCAGTTTTTTGTCTTTCTTTTCACTTCTACAGCAATGCGACATGTCATAAATATTAAGGTTTGTCTAAAAAAAACCATTACGTTATTCAAAGAAAATCTCGTTTGTCATAAAGAAAATATGTAGCTTAAAAATGATACTGTTTGAGAATGGCTGCGTTCAAATAAATGTTAATGAAAATGCCCCATAAGGACATTACGTAATTAAAGCACAAAGCTAGAATTATGCATATTTTAGAGCACATAATAATTTTTTTTCGTAATTTATTAGGTACGTATTGGGTGTAAGTTGTGACTGTTTTTTTGCAATACCTAACATTAACACAAAATTAAAATCAACATTTTTTGAGACATGACTCTATTTTATCGGAGATGCAATATATTCATTAGGTTAACTTACTGTTAGAAAATTAAAGTTAGATTTGAATTTTTAAATATTGTTTAAAAAAAATGTTACTTGAACAAATTGTTTACAAAATTAATTTGTCCTCACTAGGATAACCTCTTCTAAGGAGGATTGTACAGTTTTCGTAATATTTTTGAGCTAAAATTTAATTTAGTTTTTGATAAATGAATAATAGCCCAGGGAAATCAGTTAAATTTGTCAATCTAAATTTAAAAGTTTATTATTTATTATTATTTTTTTGTAATTTTAATAACTTTAAGGTATTTTTAAAAATGATATTTCATTAACTCCCTAATGTAATTAAATTTATCATAATTGAATCGATTTACATGATAAAAGGTGCAAACTTGTTTTATTCATGAAATTACTTAAGTTTTTTTACAAAACAGGCTGTAATTAAAATGGGTAAAAATTAAATATTTTTTTGGTTCATTAATTATTGAAGTTAAATATACATATCGTATGTTTATCTAGTTAAATTAATCGATGTTATTGACAAAACATTCATACAATGAAATTTTTAGACTGGAATGTTGAATTAAACAAATATGGTCCATACAAATATTTCGATTTTAGCACCTTGCCTCATCTTAACATAATACGTATATTTGATGACTCCTAAAACAAATCACTAATTCGTGAAAAATAACAGTACATTTTATCGCAAATAAATTAGAAATAATACAACATTAATAATTATTACTATGATTTACGTAGACGTAGAGAAACGTAACATATAAGTAACAAGCCGATTATCCATACCAGGGATACAAAGTATCCATCTAAGACATTGGCATTAGTTAAAGAGAAGCCCTTTTCTGTTATATTCCTAAGGGATTGTATGGGAATAGTGAAGGGTAGAGATGCAGAAATCCAACGAAGTCCTTGGGGCATCGCTTCCACTGGCCAAACAATACCTTAAATATATCAACAAATTATGGATTTATTTGCGAAATATACAACAGTCAATTTATTTATGTATTTGCGAGGCATATTATGAATGATGTTAATGATGATGTTATGAATGTTAATTTATGAATGTATTTTTAAGGTACATATTAGTTAAAAAACATTTTATTTTTAAAGAAATCTTGGCGTTATTATGATTTACCCAAGTATTTCAATTTTGGTGGCCATTTTTAACGAGTTGTAAATAACTCAGTATTCGAAAATGGGAATTGAGTTCTGTTAGAGTGGGGTGCGAACATTCGTTTTAAAATGGCAAAATCGTATGATTTTTCATTTTGCCTGCGTTTTACCAGACTACAGCCTTAATTGATGTTTATATTTACAAGGCATATAATATAATAGCTAATGTATTTACTAGACACATATTAGTTAATTGAAGAATGTATTTGCAAGTCATATAATAATTAATTTTTGAATGTATTTGCATGGCACAGTTAGTTAATTTATTTGCAAGGTATATATTAGTTCATTCATATGTGTATCTGCAAGCCATATAATGTTAATTTATGAATGTATTTGCTACGTATATATTAAGTAAATTATGAATGTGTTTGGAAGATATTATGGGTACATATTGAATATATTTATGTCATTTTTGTTATGCTTACCACACAAGAGAATCATGGGATAGAAACTTCCAGTTGAAACAAAGAACGCCACAGAATAGGAGCTGCAGATGATAGAAACAAAGAATCCAAAACACATCCCAACAAATCCTTGCAGAATTAGTAGCAACGCTAATGTCAGGATACTCCCATTGAAGGGGATTCTGTACCCTACGAATGTTACCAACATAATTTCTGCTGTCTGAAAAAAAGATTTATCCGTAATTAACGACTGAGTAACTGAAGATTTCAAGAAATCATCATTTCACAATACAAAATATTTGGCAAGCTGTTGGAGTGCCTTTAATTATTAAATAGGACCAACGTCCGCAGCTTTAGAAACTGCCAATTATTTATTTATTTGGATATTATTATTATTTGTTATTATAGGCAGGCAGTTTTTGCTGGTGCATCCATATTTCATATTCCCCTTCCTTCAAAAAAGCATCCAAACGCTTTATTAACAGGTTGACCGAAATGGAATGAACAACCCAGGCTTTGCAATTTATTCTATTTGAATTTCCCTGCTGGAAAGGAAGTTTTTATTGGGAGTGAGATGGAATTGGGGATGATAGAGCTTTCAGTTATGACACCAACATTGGTATTGGAATTTGATTGATTCATCTTGTGCTGGGGGCAGCTGTAGTAATCCTTTAATATCTTATAAGTTTCTATCAAGTCCCCTTTCTTCTGTCTTTCTTCCAATGATGGAGGTCCTAGTATTTTTAATTAACCATGGGAGGGCATCCTTTTGAGTAATTTTGGGACTTCCGTAGCACATCCTCAGGTTTTTATTCATTTTTTGCATTATGCAAAGTGTTAAATAATAAAATAATGCGTCCTCACTGGGGTAACTGCGCTGACACTTAACAATATACTTTTTTTTTTACATGTGAAATGAATATACATATAAAAAAAACTTAATATATGGAGAGAAATTAACAAAATGTATATATATAAAATATCCTTTATATTTCTAATTTAAAAAAAATATATGTTTTCATTTATTTTACTAACATAATTATACATTTTTACAGTTTTAACATTTCAATTTTCATATTTTTACTAAAACTAAAACCCCACCAAGTCACTTTCTGTAGCTTGTTAATGTTTTGAATATGTATACGTTAGTCTTTTTATTTACTTATTATTACAATGATCATGTAATATTTTACTACGCGTTTCATAATAATGTGTCCTTTGTACACCGTCCGAAGGAATGGAAATTTGTGTTAAATACAGATGTTAGTTTTAAATTCCAATTCTTTTTCTACTGCTATTATTCATCATCAGCACTTACGAACCTACATTTCGAAGTTTCCGAAAGGCAGAGGCGGCGTAGTGTGGTGGTTTTCGAATGAGCACCGTCCAAAATAAAACAACAAATATTTACTAAACGTGCTTACGCGACTTTATTTTACTAAAATATTTTTATAACAAATTTTTATAATAAAATATTTTTATAAAATTAAATAAATTTACTGAAATAAAATATACAATAACATGGTCAAAGTTGACTTTTCTGTCCCTTTCAATTGACAAAATAGAAAGATTGGATAGTCGCGCTTGGCTCATAGTTGATCTTAAATACGATTTAATTAACTATAATTTTGAAAAGCTTCTTTCACACGAAGCCACCGAAACGCAAATAGCTAGGAAGAATCTGAGACACAGTGCTAGATTCGGAATGGACTCAGAATAGTCCTATTTTAAAATGAATCTCAGAACCTGCAGGGTAGTCCACTGGACTGTCACTGGACAAGAAATGCTGGCGGCTTATGTAAAAGTTTAAGTAGATATTGATATATTGAATGGTTTCAAAAACATAACAAAGAACATATTTACATTATTAGCAGTATTAACAATTTCCTGCGTGTAGTAAAACATACGACAGTAACTTACGATCGCGCTTCAAAAATATACAAATTTGTATCTTATACGGATAAGTGAATGAAGAATTCGCTCGCCTCCCGCGCTCACCCCACTCACCCCGCTTGTCACGCGTGCTCGTGGTTGTGCGAGTCTGAGCTGCACTGTGGACGGTGTCACCCCTTGGTGCTGGGCACCCGTGCTGGACCGTTCCCACCGCCCTTTACGCCGCCACTGCCGAAAGGTTCATTCCAGCAAGGTGTTTATTTAATCTGCAGTGCCTTGTAAGGGCTCCAGTGTTAACCCTCACTTGGTTTCGTCGAAGGTCAAATGCAAACTTTTGCAAGTACCCCCTTGGCCTATTATTTAATAGCCTGATACTTTAAGAATCTGGGCTTAAAAGGGGAGATTTAGCAATATGAGAACACTCGCCCTACACTCAGTAGTCAGGCTCTTTAAAGACTCGGGCTTGTGGGGCGAGAACTATTTTAAGGGGACTTGTCACAAGGTCACAGTAACATTAGGAGCTTATAAAGCACAGACCCTTATTTTTTTAAAATAAAAAAAAACCGGAATTGCTTTTTTTATTTTACCTACCTTCCTATAATGTTTTGGAAAGTACTTTTGAAATGACTCAAATTTTTACCAGACACGGAGCTATGACAAGTTACCTATTTAGGTTTAAATGAAGGAATGAAGACTATTGTCCATGCGATGATATTTCTTCACAGAGTATCGAACATCTGTTATTTCAGTGCCCATTTTTCAGTTTACAACGCCATAATCTTGAAGCAGAATGCAGGAAAGATGGAATATCCTTAAGAGATATTCACACTGTAGTTAAAAGTAGTTATCACGCGCTATTGTTCTTGAACTTTGCAACAATGGTGATTCGACTCATAAAGGTTATAAACCAAAATCAGTGATCGAACATCCCATTTCCAAGACAAACAAAAACGATTTTTTCCGAGTACCTTAGCCTTGTACATGACACGTAAGGCTACTAAATACAGGGGTCCAAATATACATATAAAAAAAAAATATATATAGTTTTTCAGGTGTAAGTGTTAAATAAAGAAGGAGGAGTTATGGAGAGATTGTTTACCTGCAAGAGAATGATAATCGATTGGATAACAATATGAACAGTTAGGATTTCAGTACTGTGTACTCCTGCCACAATGGTTCTGTCCCAAACTCCTTCTAATCGATCTGATATAAGAAGATTCGAAGTTGCCGCTGTCGCCAAGAAAAATAGGATCCTAAAAATAACAATGGCCAGTTTATTTATTTTTAGTAACTTAGAAGTTTATGAATTATATATTTACAGGTTATTTATTTGTAAGCTAATTTTACAAATACAGAACAAATTTAATAAACCAATCAAACATTTTATTCATGCAGATCTGTGAATGAGTTGAATGGTCTGCCTCAAGAAATAGTTACGCCAGTTTGTCCAAATGCTTGCAGAATGGCTGGGTTTCCTCCCTAGAGAGTTATTCATATCTAAATTTGTTGCAACAGGGAGGGAAAAGATTTTAGAGAAGGGAATATGGAAGTCTAGGCATTTACAGCGCTTACGAACTATCATTGGCTGGTTTGAGTGGCCACTTTACACTTTACACACTGTGTAACATTCACCATTCTGCCTATGTTTGAACATCCACATTTCCTCAACTCTTCCATCAGTTGTACAAAACTTTAAAAATTTAGAAAATAATAAAAGTAATGTGGACAGAACAAGGAGATGGTGGGAAGGAAAAGAAGGAAATTGATGAGGAGTGATGAAGGATGAATGAAGGAAAGTAAGGTGGAAAATTGCATTTGATTTGTTGACCAGAAATAAAGAGCAAAAAAATCATCTATTCTCTGTTATTCTGAATCAAGCCTATTAGTTAACTTTTGTGCCTATTAAATGGAGTGTTAAATATATCAAGACTATTCAAATTCTTGTTAAATGTTTCACATATACAAGGGATGATAGAATGTTTCCGATGATTAGTTTTAACGTTAGGAATATAGAAAATATCAAAAAGTCTAGTTCAGTGTTTCCCAGCCTTCTTTGTGCCATGTCTTAGTCTTTTCAAAAGTCAGATGCCCCACTGGCACCTTTTTTAAGGAAACGAAACAGCAAGTAAATTTTTAAATCATATTGTAATATGTTTGTAAACATATAAACCCCTAATGAAATTAAATAAAACCTATTCTAATACATATATTATAACTGAAATGATTACAAAACACAAATTGAAAATGTAATTAAGTAGAATAAAATACAAATGAAAACAATAATAAAACACGAGTGACAATTGAAATTGACGCCTAATTCATGATTAAATTCAGTTACTCTTGCTGCAAAAAAATTTGATGTCCGGATTTAACTTAGTTAATTTCAGTCTTAAGTCCCCTCTATGCCTCTATTAGTTATATCCAATCGATTTCGTTTTTTAATGAGTAAATCGCTTACGCTAAAACCACATTCCACCAAATAAGATGAGGGAAAGGGTATTAATAATTTTCTGGCATGCAAAGTAATATTAAGATATTTTGTGTTAGTTTCTTTGCAAATCCACGCCATTATTCCTACATCCTGCACAGTTTCTGTATTTTCAGATAATTATTGAAATCGTAATGGGTTTCATTCTATTTTAAGTACAATTTAGTGTATATTTCAGTTTTGTACATCTCCGGCATATTTTTGTATGACCGATGAGTATTCCCCTTTGTATGTGGAATGCCGACGTGTCTCATCTCTGAAGAGTGGTGCCCCACCTCTGAGGCGGTATGCCCCACCGGTGGGGCGTACGCCCCCCCGTGGGAAACACTGGTCTAGTTTGTCTGGAGGGGACCTGATCGAAAATACCTCTTCTGTGTGAAGGTTATGAAATTTTAAAGAAGTTATATAATTTGGAAAATGAAAATTAAATATGTATTCTATTTATTTTAGGGGACCAGATAGAAGTGAAATATTTATAATAATAAGTCTTGAATAAATAAATAAAATCTTACGTTGCCATCAAGCCAGGAGCCATGAAATCGGTAAAGGAACTTTTAATTGTTCCGTATACAGGATCCATAAAGTTAATAGGAATCTTTGCAAGTCTCGGAGTTAAGTTGCAATCTTTAAGCAAATTCCTAGAGTACTCTTCATAATCCTCATACAGCTTTTTCTTAAGGAAGAGGGA
Organism: Micrasema longulum; assembly: GCF_059751315.1. Lineage (NCBI taxonomy): Eukaryota > Metazoa > Arthropoda > Insecta > Trichoptera > Brachycentridae > Micrasema > Micrasema longulum. The sequence goes on along the minus strand of NW_028277380.1, from coordinate 112,871 downwards.
CAGTTGATGATCTGAAAAGAGAATGTATTAAAAAATTTATCATTATTTTAATAAATATGTAATTATTTTATTTATTCATACAAAGATCCATATTTAAAAAAACAATAACGTTTCCATTTCGTTTCATATTTACAATACCAAGATTTTAAACGGGAAGAATTTAATCCTATTAACACATATTTATTATACAAACTAAATTTTGTGTCACATATTATTTGCATAATATTTTCTTTTATAATGTCATATTTAAATCAAAGTTTAAAAATATAAATGTGTATTAAAAAGAAGACATAAGAATAAAGCAAAGAAATATAAATATCATAATCTTCTTCTTCTCTTAGTGCCTCGTCAGGTATCCCTAACGTTAGTAATCACACTGGCAAAAGTCTCCCTGTCCTGTGCTGCCCGAAAAATCTGCTCCACAATCCTGAAGCCAGTCCAGTCTCGTATATTTCGCAGCCAGGACATCTGTCTTCTTCCAGCCCCTCTGTGACCCTCAATCTTGCCTTTCAAAATTAAATGAGGCAAGTGGTACTTTTCTCCAAGCATTATATGCCCCAGATATGAAATTTTACAAACTTTTATGGTGGTTAAGAGTTCTCTGTTTGTTCTAGCTCAACTTAAGACTTCGGAGTTCGTTATCAGATCTGTCCAAGATATCTTAAGCATTCTGCGATGCAACCACATCTCAAAAGCCTCCAGCCTATTCATAGTGTTCACTTTCAGAGTCCAAGTCTCACAGCCATAATAATAAAACTTAAATAAACAAAGGCAATACGTTGAGTATTTGTGAATAGGTGTAGGTATTAGTGTCCTACGCACCATTAGTTTATTTTATGAGAATGGTGCAGATGAAAAATTGAATATGAAAATAATGTGCATTTCTTTGTACGTTTGTTTGCATTTCACCCAAACTAAAAAAAAGAAAGAAAAAAAAATTGCCAAGCATGGCGAACAATAAACATGAAGTCAAATTCCACAAACGACTCTAATCAACTACAAAAAAACCTCCAACGATTTTTCTCTTGTCGAAACATATATTTGAAATTTTATGAAATCATCAGTACCAGGGCGGAAATATTTAATTTCATCAACACAACAGGCGAAAAAAGTAACGTGTCGATCGCTACAGGGCTATGATATTGGAATATTTTTGGGACCAGCTCGACGCTATGAACTTGGACGATATGTGGTTCCTACAGGACGGGGCAATGTGCCATAAGGCGAACAATACAATCGAATTATTAAAGACTAAGTTTGGCGAGCAAATCATCTCACGCAACGGTGCTCGCGAATGGCCGCCTCATTCATGCGATTCAACCCCTTTAGACTTTTTTCTTTGGGGTTATATTAAATCGCTGGTCTATGCCAACGAGCAAGTAACGTTAGAAGAGCTGCAGGCCATGTTCATGTTCAATTGCAGATTTTTATTCTTATTCTGAAAAAATGGGGGTGAGTGCTATATAAGCTTCTGACGTCTCTGTGCCTGCGTAGATCTATTGTGACGGGTCTCCGTAAATTAATTATGTCTCTTCAAGCCCAGGTCTTTAAAGAGCCTGGCTACTGGGTGGAGGACACGTGTATTCTTATTGCCTAATCTCTCCCTCCAAGCCCAGATCCTTAAAGTATCGGGCTATAAGGTAAGGGTTTTAGCCAGTGGTCCTCTGATGATGTGACTGCTTCTTTTTTATCACATTCACATTTTATAATGTGTATAGGTGTTTTATCATCTGCACTACAGAACCTTTATCAAGAAATTTCAGAAAAGTTCATTCTAGCAATTTTATTCAATCTTCAGTGCACTTTAAGAGCTCTAGTGATAACCCTCACTTGGTTTCGGCCAAGCCTCATTGGGTCGACAGAAAACCTTTGAAAGTACCGCTTTAGTAGCTTATTCACATCAATTACGGGTTAACAACGAAGTTTTACACACTTTCGTACAAAAAATCGATTTTATTTTCCAGACAATTAAAGGTAACTATGTTAACCCATTATTATTGGGACCCTGGGATATCAGGCACCAGATGTGTGGTATGCCTCTGTTCCTCTCGGTCAGCATATAATGAGGACCACGTTATTTGGTCAGCTCGCTTGCCCCTTAATACTGTCCATGATATCGAATAAATCACAACTACAATGATCAAACTCTACCTGAGATAGAGCAGAATGAATTGAGAATTTTCACTGATGGCAGTCTTTTGTACGGCAAGATCGGTGCAGCGTTTGTACCCTTTGAAACTCTACGACTTCTGTTTGGTGTTTTAGGTGGAGATCTTTGCAATAAAAGAAACATTTATCTAGTTATGAAGAAGCCACCTAATCGATGGAAACAAATAACTATCCTCACAGATTGTATGTCCGGTGTGCATCAGAATTAGGTTAACACTATTGTAATGGACATCCAATCCAAAGTTCACAAATTACGAATTAGATCTCAAAATGTATATATCGGATGGGTAAGAAGACATAGCAAAATTTTAGGTAAGGAAAGAGCAGATGAAAAGGCTCAGGAAGCTATGCTTAAAAGGACTTTTACGAAGTTACTTTCAGTTTTCCGAGACCTCTTATTCTATACTATAAACCGTTGTAGGATTTTATTTGTTTAAGGAGGGAGCTTCTACACTAGTTGCTGATGAACAGAATAGACGAGAAGCAGAAGAGGTTCTATAATACATAACTTTCTTATGATGTTATTGCACCATGTTAGGATGCCCTGTGATTCTTTTATTAGTCGCGTTCTTCGGTTTTTCACGTCTTTATGACGGACATGAAGTTGATGTATTCCAGAACGTAGCATTGGATTTGTCATTTGAGTTCGTCATTGAGTTAACGTCCTGTGTGTAATAATGTTGGTAATAAATGAGATGCTTCTTTGGTCAACGCTCTAGATTTCTGGTAAATTCATTTGGCATGTGTGTGTGTGTCATCGATCTATAGACGTTATACTTACACACCCTTTCGAAAATACCAAAGTACAAATGCAAACAATAACATTAATAGAACTGTTTAGACTATAAAAATATGAACTTACTGCTCATGTCAACCGAATATGACAGCGAGCTACTCTCTATGGTTTCATTGCTAGCAGCTCTTCCGTCTTCTCCCCTCTGGAATATGCTTTCTGAGAAGTTACTTGAAATATACAGCGCTGCCATCACATCTCCCTGCTTCACCGCATTTATGGCTTCTTCATTTGTATTATAAAAGGTCTGGAAAATAAACAGTATAATGATTAACCATTGGTCCGCCTCGTAGTCTAACGCTTCGGGTGTTTCATTTTCATTTTATTGGACTACAACAACGTGAAAAATAAAACAAAATATTTAAGGCGTCAAATTGGTACAACATATCAGGTCAAAAGATGCTGGACATCTTTGAGAGGAGAGTGCTGCGTAAAATCCTGTGTCTCGTGAATGATGGAAAAACCTGGAGAACTAGATAAAATGATGAGTTATTTATAAAGCTCCCAGGCTCTCTGTACACATCAGACTAAATAGGCTGAGATAGGTTTTATTTTTTGTATGGGAGTTGCTTTATTATTTACCTTGTTTATGATATACAAGGTTTATACTTCAAAAAGTGGATTTTTCTGCAATTGTTTTACTTTTAATAAAGTAAAACAATGTAAATTTACATTTACAACATTTACTAATGTAAATTTAGCTAAACTGTTAGAATCAGGAAGGATATACTAAAATGAGTCAATCATGAACTTCTCAGCATTTGCTCATGTGGAGAGGAAACCACTCAAAACTCTTCAGGAGAAGCCGGCCTGTTGGCAGTAGTCAACAGGCCTTCCGTTCCAATAGAAGAGTGTTTGGCATTTCGTTCCCTACTTTGGTTTATTTTAACAATCGCCTGCACTATTTTGACCATGTATGATACTACCTCTCGTGTGAGTTCTTTATTACTTATCACCAATGGGATGTCCAACATCACAGGTACCAAAAAGAGTCGTAGATGGGCACCCAAGAGGCAGAAGAAAAGTCGGTAGACCGAGGCTGAGGTGAGAAGATTACATAAAAAAGTATGCATCCCAATTACTTGAAGTCTCCATCTGGAGAGTTGCAGCAGATGCCAGAAGGAGTTGGAAAGCTAATTGAGGCCAATGCTCGATGTGGGCTGAAGTGTCATTGGAAAGAGAGATCAGGCCAGGAACCCTTGAACAACGGTTTGATATTATAAAGGCACAAAATTGTCCAATATCAAGAGTAATTGCCTTTTGAACAAAGTTTTAATGATGTGAAAGATGTGTATTTCTCACATCTAAAGTGATAATGTTCAGCTGCCTGACTGGTTTTTCTATCGGCATGATTAGAGGCAGGTTGATTCTGGAAACCGCGAGTTAAAAAAGTACCGTAAAACGCTGCAACTTTGCCGCAATTTTGACTTTTTTTGTAGATATCTCTGAACCTATTTATTATTATGGCTGTTAATGCGTTTTAGATGGAAGACGGACCTAATGCCTAGCCGTATAAGTTCCAAATCCTTTTAAATCTTGCAAGTTTTCCTAATTACATGCATTCAAAGTCGTAGGCAAAGTTGTGTGCAAAAGGCGCAACTTTGCCTCGAAGAATACCTCAGTAAATATAATGTTTCTCTTTATAGTATTTTTTTTCCATATGCAAGAGTCGCTGTGCTTGACCCCGGCAGTCAAATGATTGCCATTAAGGAAATAGATTTTTATTCACAGCTAATGGGGAGAGTTGTAGCAGGTACCACAAACTTCCCATACAAACATGTCGGTAAGTGTAGGGTTGTGCCAAAAAAAGATTTTTTTTTTCCACTTTTATTTCTATTTTTTCCTAAGTTAAACAAATAATCAGAAGTAAATCTAAATAAAGTTGGTAACAGTAGGTATTAATATCAGTCTATTATATCTATAATAATAGGTAGTCTTCTCTCTCAAACCTAAAGTTACTTTTTAGGCAGGTAATTAAAATTTCAGCAACACAAAGTAGGAACAATATTAAAAGCTATGACACTAAACAAACATACGTAAAAAATAAAACGAAAAACAAAAATAGCTAACTGTTTAACCAACATCGTTACTTTTTACTTTTAGAAACCACTAAGAATATATTTAAAAAAACTAGATATGCTTAAAACCAAACAAGCTAATAATAGTCTTATTTTGCTGAAAATACCGTTAAGTATAAAATTAGCATGTTATAACAAAAGATTGAGTCTTTTTTCTCTTTTTGTGTATTTATTTTCGTAACCTTCTTTATTTTTTTAGCTTTAGCTAGCTCTTCTGCTTGTTCAGTTGAAATAGATTTACCAGGTATGACTGGAAGCTTGCTGTTTTTGCCTGTTTTTATTGGTTGTGATTGTCTATTTTGCTGTAAAAACTCCAAAAGGCTAGCATCAAATTGACGAAAATTTTCTTCTTGTAGTGTTGGCATTTTTAATGTCACTCTTAAGGGATTGAAAGGAAATATTCCGGATCCTTCAAATCCTTTACATATGTTGATCTCTTTTGTAATGTTTATTTTTGACATTAGCTCCTGCAGTAGCTGCGGGAAATGACATTTGTTGATTGTGCTTGTAGTGATGTGTGCAGCTTTATAATTTGTTAAAATTTCACACCAATGTCGTTTCATTGGTCCAAAAAATGCCACGTCTAGTGGTTGAGTAAGGTGTGTAGCATTTTTTGGAAGAAAAGTAAATCTAATGTTTTGACTTTGACATATTTGAATTGTCTCGACACTTAGGTGAGATGCCAAGTTATCGCCGATAATAAGTTTTACGCCGTCACGAGAGTCTGCCCATGGCATAACTATAGTCTTGAACCAATCATCAAAACAAATCATATCGAACCATCCAGATTTGGTGCGATTATACCTAGCATCTTTTGGACCATTTTCACACCACTTGGACCACAAATGATCTGCTTTGTAAACCACATAAGGTGGTAGGCAAATTCCGTCAGCAGTTCCGCTGAACATGATTGATACTGAGCTTTTGCTTGCATTAATTACCCTTTCTGGGTGTTTTGTGCCTCTTTTGAAAATACATTTTTTAGATCCGGGGTCGTCACTTAAATTTGTCTCATCAAAATTGAGAATATTACTGGTGGGAACATCTTTAAGAGAAATTTTCAAATTTCTGTAGTATTCGTCCATTTCCTCTACTGTTTTTGCAGCACGGCTTCGTTTTATATTTTGTGTTGCCCTTTGTGAAAAATTGTGTCGTTTTAAGAAAAAACGGGCCCAGCGTTCACCAGGCATTTTTCCTTTAAAAAGAGCAGATTTTCCACTTTTTAAAAGGTAGTTGTAAACTACAATACGCAAATCTAAAAGAGAAAGAGGACAACCAAATTCTGCTGAAATATTCACCACGTCCGCTATGTGAGCTTCTTCCTCAGTTGAAAACTCTGTAGGTCGACCAAATGGTTTATTATGTACGCTTTTGACTTTGTTGCTAATTGTCCGACGTGGGATCCCAAACTGCTTTTCTGCTTCGTATGATGAAATAATTTTTCTTCGAACGAGATCTACAGCAACTTCCAGCATTTCCTTCGAGTAATCAGAATAACTACGAGCTCCTACTCTACGCCTTCTTCGCTGTTGATTGTTTGCCATTTTTCACATAACTGCAATAGAATTAAGATTTCCATAATTTTTAGTATTCAATTTGTCCTCGAAATATCGTTTTATCAATAGATTTGAGATATTTTGTAAACTTATTATAACGATCATCGATAGAGATAAACTTTGAATTAAGTTATGTTTCGAACACTTATATAAGTAGTGTGTCATATTTAAATCATAATTAAAAGTTTATTTGTATTACTAGAAATAAACGAAAAAAACTTTATCCGGGTAAATTATATAAAGTCAAATAAATTCAAATTTCGTTTAATAAAAAAATTAAATTAAATGAAAAAATCAAATTTAAGATAAAGCACGTTGACTACTAGTGATAACCCTAGAACCAGGCAAAAAGTACAAATCGTGTTTTCAAAACACTGCACAACATTGCCTAGCAAGTTTTTTTGATGAAATCGTGTACTTTTGATAAAAGTATCAAACAATACGAAAAATATACAGTATTTTCTTACCCCGGGACGGTTTTACTTTTCAAAAACACTTTTGGTTTTTCTTGAACTTTAAAAGTTTTAGGAGACCAAAATTTCACGACTCCTCCTGCCGACATTCATCGCTCAACTGAGAGCGCAACAATGGAGTTGGCGTTATGAAAAATAAAAAAGGTGTTGCCAGGACAATGAAAAATTACTACCAAATGGTAAAAAGTGAGAAAAAGCCAATCAAATGCGAAATATCGTAATCGTAACGAAACAGGAAAAGTTGTGGCCGGTAGGAAAAGTTGCAGCGTTTTACGGTATGTGCTAACATTGTCAGAGATATCCATCCGGATCATAAAAATTTATATTCTCCAAAATGGCTGAGTTCTCGATACAACTTCTTATCAGCTTGAAAAAAGGGATAAGTATGAAGTTATAAATTGTTGGTCTCAAGCCGCTAGTATGCCCAAGAAAAATGCGGTGGCATAGAGCCACAGATAATTACCAAACTCTGTTATATAGAGATACCTCGAAAAAAAATTCTGAACCCTTTTATTATTATTATTATTATTATTATGGATAACTTATATAGCGCCATTTTCGTAATATGCTGTATAATTTTTAGGTTATTTTTTAAATATAAATCTTGAATAATTTTTAGTGTGATTTTTTTTTTTATAAATCTTGTTTTTAATATTCATGTTTTTGAAAAAAAAAAAATATTAATCCAAATATGTTAATATTACAAATATTTGTAAAAGGCAGATTTGCCGTTTATGTTAATAAAATAAAATAAAATAAAAATAATACCTCAGGGCGCTTTACATAAAGATTCTATTGTTAAATAAATTTAATTGGAGCTTTTAAATTTGTAATTTAATTAAAACAATTTATTTTGTTGTCACATGCTAAGGATTTATTTAAATGATTTAGAGAACAAGTGAGTTTTAAGTTTTTCCCGAAACATTTGCTGGGAAAGCATTCCATGCCATAGGGCCAGCGACCGCAAATGCGCGTTCACTAAATTTAGTGCGCTGTTTGCGTAGAGGTATAATAAATTTTCCTCTCACCGTAGACGTAGCTGATCTAAGCGTGAGACGCCTGTCAGCTAGTTCATCTGGAATGCATAGTTCCTTTAGATATTCCGGAGCAGAGTTGTGCAGTGACTTATACATAAGCCAACAGGGTTTGTATTCCACCCTCTGTGGTAAACGTAGCCAGTGTAATTTCCGAAGTAGTGGAGTGATATGACTGAACTTAAAAAATCTGAAAATAAGTCTCGCTGCAGCATTCAATACAGATTGTAGGCGAGTCATTTTGTTCATTGGTAGACCTGCATAGATACCATTACAATAATCAACTCTAGACACTACAAATGCATTTATTAATTGACGGGCGGCATCAACCGGCAGTAGAAGCATGAACTTATCGTTCTACTAATTTGAGCGTCAAAAGAAAGGTCAGAATTTAGTAAAACTCCCAGTAGTTTAACGGTGGGTAAAGCGTTACTCCCTACATTGGGTAGGGCCGTATCCTGGATCAAATTCTGTCGTCTGGCTGAAGCCACCCATAGTTGTTCAGTTTTTGATGAGTTTAATGTTAGTCTGTTTTCAGCCCTCCAGTTTCCTATTTTCTCGATGCATCCATCAATTAAATTGATAAGCACACTTTTCTTGCCCCTCTCCAATGTGAAGGAATATCTCGCCTCATGTGGACTCCATATCACTAAAGCACTCTCAAGCCATCTTCGAACTAACGAGTTGTACAGAATTCTGAGTGTACTGGGATTTTTGAAAATTCTACCCGTTCGGAGAATAAAACCCAACACTTTTAGTGCAAGGTTATATTATGTTCTCTCAATGCGAGCAATATTAAAAGTAAGTAATATTTAAAGTCAAATATCGGGATTCCATTCCCGATATTTGACTTTAAATATATATTTAAAAGGGTATTTTTAAACGAATGTATTTAATAGTCCCTGAATCGGCACCTAATGTTTAAGACTGATCGCTTAAATGCATGTGATAAATTATCGAACTACGCTGCGTTTGGTTTACCAATGCAGTGCCCAATGCACCACTGGGTGCGAAAAGGGGGATGATGCTGATGATAATAATAATAAGTGCTTAATCACGTCGACAAGTTTCGAATTGCTTTTGCTAGACTGGCGCAACATTTACTGAAGACAAATAAAAATTGTGGGGAAAAAAAATGAATGAAGATGGAATGAATCAACTTACCTTCACTATAATATCCCTGTCTAAAGAGTTCAAGTAGCGACAGCTCAGCTTGTGGTAGTGACAGGTGAATTCTGTTTTATCGTATATTGCTGTGACCAAAGAAGTGTTGGAGCAATCCTCATAGTTGGGAACTTCGTCATTGACGATGGCCAAGTTGAGGATGCGAGGGTCGTGACCCACAGAGAACAAGAAGGCGCACATCTGGATTATGGGGAATACTGTCAAGAATACGATGCCCCTAAAACACAAAAAAGTTTTTATAGTTTTTTTTTAATTTCCTTACGGCTCGATTGAGGAATCATCTCCCTTCCACAAACAAAAATGTTTCTACAATGACCTTGGTTTAAAATATAAAAAAAGCCAATCGACAGGCATATGAATAGATTGAACATAACCTAAACAATTTTAAAAACTATTTGAAAGAACAGTAAGTATGGTCATCTAGGTCAGTGGTTGGTAAACCGCAGCTCGCGAGCCGCATGTGGCTCTTTAGCAGTGGCGAATGGTGTTTTTATTTACAGGTAAGCTATAAAAAAAATTATATATTTGTACCTACATAGGAGGTACATAATTTAATGTAAGAAATATATACTTTAAATTGATATTTTTCTGTGGTTCTGTGTGATCCAACTACTCTCATCCATGAAATCAACTCAAACGATGTAACTTCGTGATATATGATATTATATAAATATGTTATCCATTACTTTAATACATAACTCATTAAAAATAAATAAAAAATAGCACTATGAATTCAGTCGATATTAGGTATTCAATTGAAATGTCAACTGGCCGAATTGTTCAAGAAATAAACAGTGCTAAAAACGGCAGCGTCGAGCGCCATATGTCCTGCAATATGACGCGTGAAAGTAATTATGGTCGTATGTCAAAAGTACCATCTCAAAGAAAAATAGCCTCTAAGAAATAATGATTGAAATACTGTTTTTCGAATCAAGAATCTTCAGATAATTTGTGTAATCTGCAAGTTTAATCTAGGAGAAAAAACCCGTACTGGGGTTAAGAAATTCAAAATATAGTAAACTTATTTATATGAAAAAATAAGCTGGAATAATCGGCTAGTTTCTTGGCTCACCGCAGGCGCTAGGCGCGCTTTATTAATATTAATATTTATATTAGGATAAAAATACAAACGGTGGAAATGGTTTAACATAAATAGTAATTATTTATTCGTTTTTCTGTAAATAAAGTTACAGTAAAACATTACTATGGTTAGTCAAATATAATGGTAAGCTGCGCATAATCGCTTCTATACACGGTTCGCCCCTGCTCTTTAGTCACTTGAGTGCGGCTAACACAACCCAAGTTTCACTTTTCGCTTATTTTGTCCACGGGTCTTAGTGAAAAACTTTTAGGATTGTTACCACTGAAAGGTCAAAGACGTGGCGAGGATATTGCAAACGTTGTCATTAAATGGACAGAGAAACATTATCTTACACTCGGTAAAATTGTTTCAATCAGATGGGACAAAAAGTGTGACCGGAAAGAGAAAAGGTTCTGTTTCTATCATCACGAGATACTTGTTTATCGTTGCATCACTCACCAAGAAGCCCTTTGTCCGAAGACTTCAAAGACAGAAGACAGAAGACAGAAAAATTCAAAGACAGAAGAAATTCAATATTTTGGAATTGATAATCAAGATTATCAACACAATTGGTCAATTATCGCCAATTCAAAGAATTTTTAGTTTAAATAGAGAAAAAAAAGCACGCAAATCTTTTACCATATGATAAGATTCGTTGGCTTTGAGGATTTTTTTTTTTACGAAAATCATTTTCTCATATTTTTTCTATTTTCTCTAAATAATTGCTCTAAAATTTTATTGTGCACGCGGAAACATTGATTGACACAACAGAGTAGATAGGTAAAGGGTCAGTTAATAAGAGTAATTGAATTAATGAACTTTGAACTTAAAATATATAACAAATTTTATTTGACATAAAACGAATATTTTTAAATCATGTTAAATAATATTTGATGTTTTAAAGATAATGTCGTTCAAATGTCCCCCACGGCGTTGTTTAATCCGAGGTCCAATTTTCATTAGTTCTTTTATTAGATGGGCAAAGTAGGGTAAAAAAATTCTACCCTGGCAACACTAACGAAATTTCCATTTTGTTTCTTCGACAATCTGACAGATGGAAAAATAATTCAATTTTTAAGTAATGCATTTGTTATATACACATTCATTTGCAAATTACAGATGAAATGTGATTGCATCATGTTTCTTTAAGATCCTAGCAGTATTTCTAAACTTTAAAAGGACACAACACGGCATAGTTGAATTCAAATCAGAAGTTGCGTACTGAGCGACGTCTACAATGATACTAATTGGTCAAAACGTAAACCTACTCATTTATGAGTAGTTGAGTCGCCTTCTGTTTGATGTGTGTTTGCGGTTTCTGGACTATTCTTGATTCTACGCTCTTCCTCTTTAACCATGTATTATAATGTGTATTTGTGATTTCTCTTTTAAATATGTTTGTAGATGTATTATTTCTTCAGAATGCTTCTGTTTTATTTCAGATAAATGTTACTGTTAGCTTTGTTTACTATAGATTTTATTGACTACTTGTACCTGAATAATCTATTGTAAAAACATGTTTTTTTAAATACTTATCTTATATGTACATTTTGTAATTAGCCGTTGTGCTGTATTTTACATTTAATTCAATAAAAAGTGTTTAAAAGCAAAGGGTTCTTATTTTATTTGAACAAAAAGCCTTTACTCATATTGATGAAGTTCAATCGAATCGCACTCAAACCAGCCAATGAAAGGTCATAGGTCCTTTATTGCTTAGATTTATAACTATGCATGCCATATTTCCTTCTAAAAAATATTTTTTGTCTTTGTTTAATAATCGGAGCTTATCCGCAAAGCTATGGACATACTCTGAATATTGTTCATAGATGATACCAATTTTTTAAGGGAAAATATTACGTAGGTTTTAATTTTATCTCGCACATCAAATTTAGAAAGAAGTAGATATTTTTTTGGAATTTGCATGATGATAATTAAAAAAAAAAAGAAAATGAGAGAATATTACTTACCCAGGGTGCCGAAACAGCTGATGCACATTTTTCCAAAACAGCGCTTTAAATTTGTAGCTCCGTGAAGTCAATTTCTTTTTTGTAGTTGATACTTCAATATTATTGTTATTGTTGGAACTGGCATTTCTCAAAACCTAAAATAAAAATAATTTATATTTAAATATGCACATAATTTAATTCTAATCATCACAGAATTCAACGATGATATTAAACTTATGAAAACCATTTCGTCACAATACCAAATTTCCAGTAATTGTTTTACTGTAATTCTGAAGGATTAATTCTTGGAAGATTTAAATTAAATTAAGATTGCTCATGTATTGCAGGGACCTGCAAAAATGGGAACTACTTTATTAGTAGTCATATTTGACTCCCTAGTCGTTCTTCTAGCTTGGCAAGCAAGGCAGGAGCAGGAAAGAGGAAAGAAAGCTTATTTCACAGCCTTATATAGCTTATGAGCATATGAGGCGCAGTTAAGAGTCTTCGCACAGTTGTTCCAAATACTCCCGCCGGGAGCACCCTCTGTGATTTGTTTCCTCAGCCCCTCTATCATGTCATGAAGAAGACTCTCATGGCCCATAAAGTGGCCTATCCACCAGGCTCGCCTCTCTGAGATGGTTTTAATTAGATTCCTTCCTTATTTGATTCAACTTAAAACCTCGTCATTAGTGATGTGGTAGGAAATTTAGGAAACTCTCTAGGAATTTTTTTATATTCTTCAGCAGTACCACATCTCAAAGGCTTAAAGTCTTTTATATCTCTTTTGGTAAGACACTATGTCTCACAGCCGTACATCAATATGCTTCATACATGTCTTGGCAAGTTGTTTGTGGAGCTTAAGGTCGTTGTTTGACTCTAAAATCTTTGATTTTTTTGTTGAACGCGAGCCTTGCTCGATGTATGCGGCTGTCGACTACTCTTTTTTTGTAATATGTTGAGCTGAAGAGGGCTACAGGTAAAAGAGCTCAGTGGAGGACGAGATGCGGGACTTTGTTGCAAATCAATCTTCAGGATTGAGATTGCGAAGAAGACATAAACCAAAGTATGCATCTAATGTACTAGAACCTACCCACAGAGAAACACTAAATCTGAACAGCAATTGACACGAGGTGATTAAATAATTATTAAAATGCTTTTAAATACATAAATAGATATTTATTACTAACATTCTACATCGCTGGGTATTTAAAAGCTTCCTGCTAGCAGTAGTTAACTAATTATTGTAGGCATGTTGAAATCATCTGCGAGAAATGTTATTTTGCAAGTTTTCATAAGTTGCCAAGAACATTTAAAAGTAGAAGTCCAAGACGCGAACCTTTTGGAATGCCAGCGATAAAAAAAAACAGTAGGTTTGTCAACTTTTTGTTAAATAATTAAAACATAAGAAATGGTGTGAAGCGGATCATTAATGAAATAATTTTCAGTGAAAATTTAGGAAATAAAAAAAAGCATGTACGCCTTGATCCCTGTGTGAATACACATTAATGTTGCGTTTCGAATGAGAGTTTCAGAGTAAAAATTTGTCTAGTTATTCATTTTTACTATTTTAAAATACTTTTTAAGAAAACCACGTGCATTTTGAACTTACATCAGTACTTCCCATGTACATGTTGTTGAAGTCAGTAGTTTCATAATGTTTGTTTGGATCTCCGCTTTCTGGATCATGGGCAGGGTCAATTGGATTTTCTATAAGCAACCAAAATGGCAAGAAGTAAGACATACATATAATTATGTTTATTGAAAATGTGTTTTAAAGCGTTTCATGCAAAGAATAATCTTTGAGTTTTATGCAACTCATAAATGACCCTAAAAATTGAAATATTTGGGTTAATAATAAAAACGCAAATACTAAAAAAAAAAAATTGATTAAGGTCAGTTTTAAGATTTATTTGCTAGTCGAAAACATTAAAATATTGCAGTGTAAAACCACTTGGTAAGTCAATATTTTATATCGACCTTCCCAAGACTTCACCAAGACTTCAACCATGATAGCCGAACAGGTAGACCACTACATTAGGAGGTAAACTTATCTTCACTCAAACAAGCAAACAAACAAACAAACAAACCATCACGCCGTTTCCCCATGGAGGTAGGCAGAGAGGATAGAACGCCACATCATTCTGTTTTTGCAGATAGACCTTACTTCCTCTATATTTATATAAATCATATATCTTCTCATGCACGCCCGTCGATTAATCTGACATTTGACATGTCCACACTCAAGTATTATTTGGATTCAGTCATGCCAGTCTTTCTCGTTCTTTCTCGTTTTCTGCATCCATCGACATTCACATCGACATTCTTTTTAGCCGTTCTTTCGTTGTCCGTTCGCTCAACATTTCCTTTATTTTGATTTTTACCTAAGAGTAGATGTTTGGTCAAAAACACTTATCAAGGGCCCGTATCACAATGTAAAGTTTAGGAAGTAAAACTGATTTTTCTCTATGAATAATAGAATGTGCATACAAAATGTATACGACGAAGAAACTTTAAATTTTCATTCAAATATAAACATTTTCGTACAGATATATTGATTTAATTATTATTTATTTTATTTATTTAAATACTTTATATACATATACAGTTTACATGTGCATATGAGTAAGCATATTGTCTTAAAGGAATTTATTCCTACCTAACCTAACCGTTCAATTTGAGAAAATCAGTGGTATTTCAACATATTAGGTATTTAAAAATATTTTCATTATTTTCATTTATTTTTTTCCAAGCACAAGAGTTTGTCTCTTTTTTTGGAGAGTTACAGTTATAACATTTACTAAATGTATAAAAGTAGATTTGTATAGAATAAAAAAAAGGATGTACCATTTATGAAATTTATTGATTAAAAAAAAACAAAACATTGATATTTATTCAATATATATATATATATATTTATAATTATATACATGTATATATATATATAAATGGCCCTGACCGGGAAATTTTATCGGAACATTCCTCATGGCAAGCTTAAAAAATTCTTAATAATTATTTTCCAAAAACTCATTTAAATAACTTTTTTTTAGTTATCTGAAAATGGAGAAAATATTTAACTTCTCCGACTAGAATCTCTTCCGCAAACTCCTTCCACTCCTCTACAAAAAAAAATTGAGGTAAAAGCGTATTTGACCAACGAAGCGATACGCACCAGACACGGACAAGGAAAGCGGCTGGGTAGGAGAGGGGTAGGATAGGGGTTTGTGGAAGTACTGCTAGTCCAAGAAATTAAAGATTTACTCCGTTGTGAGATTATAAAAAAACAAAAAAAAATATTTTAAACGTGATGAATGTTGCTCTCATGTTTTGCGGTCTGGCCCTGAAAAACCGTGTATTTTCATAATATAGTGTAGATATTTATTTATTTATTTATTTATTTATTTACGGACAAAGTCCATTATAAACATTACAATTAAAAGAAATTTTTACAAAGGAATAAAAAAATATAAGGAACAGAAATAAGCAGCAAAGACAGATGATAGATTTTTTAGATTAAGTAAAAAGCATAGGCTAACTATACAGATTCTTTAGCTGATTTGTAAAGAAAGACATCCTTACACCATAATAATCAAGATCTTGATGATCGTTCACCCGCCTGATCATTCTGGGCAAAGGCGACTGTGCACCATAATTGGTCCTGTAGTGACCGAGGAAAAGCATTTCATTATTTCTTAGTCTACGGGTGGGAACGTTAAAAAGAATCTATTAGTCAATTTATATTACTAAAAATACATATGTGTATATATATATATATATATATATATATATACCATATTTACGTGTTTACTTATTTTTTAAATTACTTTAATTGTCATTATTATTTTAATTTTTTAAATTTATTTATTTGATACAAAATAATTTTATTTATATTTTGTACCATTTAAGAAAAATGTACACAAATAATTTTCCTTTTAAAATTTTATTTGCACATATTGTTAATTATTTTTATATCTAAATATGTTTTTTTATACAAAACTGCTGTGTTAAATATTTAGTATTTATGTAAAATAATACTTTTATATTTAATTTTTAAGTTTTTCACATTATATTGAAATGTTTATATTATTTTTAATATGTATCTTTTTAAGGTGAAAGGCACTGCGTGCCGTGTATGTTAATAAATAAATAAATAAATAAATAAATAAATAAATAAATAAATAAATAAATAAATTAATAAATAAATAAATAAATATATATTATATATATATATATATATATATATAAATTGACTAAATATCTACACTATATTATGAAAAAAGGAGAGGGTACAGAAGAAAAATAAGAGGCAGGAGAAAAGAAAAACTTAATATTCAGGAAGTGATATTTCAATCGTGATTGGAGTGTTAATAAAAAAGGGGTAAAGAAAAGGCCAAAAAATCAGAGCGATGAATGAGTATTGAAAGGGTTCTCTTGTTACTAGAACGAAGATATAGCCCATGCTGTAATAGAGGTTGGAAGAGCTCTATCATTAAACAAAGGTATAATGGTAGATGTTACACGGTATAAATTGAAAATGTTTTAAAAAAAATTACCTCCTTTAATATCCCAATATACATACGCACACAGCATTGAACAAAATATTCTGTAGTATTAATTACTTAGGATTTCAGGTTGAATTTCGCAACTCTGAGTTAATAAACCTTGAACGTATGGGTTATTCGTTAACCCATTAACTCGCTTATGATTTAAAAATTTTAATCATTTCAATTTTTTCAGAAAATTAAATCGTTACAAAACGAAAAAAATCACATCCCATAAATAGTAATGACCGACCGAAGTTTAGGTTTCGGTCAGTTTCGGCCAATAAAACGAGCCAAAAATCAGCTGAAGCTTTGGCATAGATGAAATTGCGGTCTGAATTCAAATGGAAATTTCGTTATTTTACCAAAATAACATTACAAATAACGAAATATTTATGGCGTTAAATTGGGACAATTTGTCAAACCAGGAACCCTTGAGCAATGGTTCGACATTATTAACACTTTAGATCCCAGAGCCGTGTATACACGTGATTATATAACCACGCGTTGAATCCCGGTCCCGTTTTTTCACGTGATTTACCAGTTGTTCAAAAAAGTGCATTTTATTGACATCTAGTGACTTTTATTAGTATTTTTTTGCTACTGGTAAACTGCATGAAAACATGAGACCAGGACATGACGCGTGGTTATTATAATCTCGTGTTTTCACGGCTCCGGGATACAAATCACAAAAAAGAAGTGAGACGCAGTAGGTATATATGCGGACAAAGGTAAAGGTCAATGTTGGCAAAACTATCGTACAAAAATGACTTATTTAATTGTCTCAAATAAATGTAAGCATTGATTTAACCTAGTAGTTTCATAATTATGACACGTTTAAGAAACCCTTCACAAAGCATGAAATTTCACAAAAATGGACCGGGCACAGCGTAAATTCTATGTGTATTCGGCCGGTGCTCAAAGTGTTAAGGTACAATACAATACAATAGTAATTGCCTCTTAAACATAGTTTTACAGATGTGAAAAATGTCGATTTCCAAAATGATGATGTTTAGCTGCCTGACTGCTCTCCCAATCGGCATAACCAGAGGCAGGTTGGTTCTGGAAGCCAGGATGTAAAACAATCTGTGCTGACGCTGCCAGAGATAACCATCAGGAACATAAACATTAATACTCTCTAAAATGGAGGAGCTCTCGATAAAACCTCTTATCACTCTGAAAAAATGGATCAGTGTGAACCCATCCCTACTAGGTTGCAAATTGTTGGTCTTAAGCATGCTCATGAGGAATGCAGTGGGATAAAACCACGGATTACTACCAACTCCCTCATGTAGAGATACCTCAGATTTTTTTCTGAACTCTCCCCATCATGAAGGAATATCTCGTCTCGTGTGGACTCCATATCACCGAGGCACTCTCAAAACTGGTCTGAACCAACGAGCTGTACCAGGATTCCGAGCGTACGGAGATCATTGTCAATCCTGTCAGTTCGGAGAATAAAACCCAACATCTTGAGTGCAAGGTCACATGTTTCGGTTACAGCCAAAACTAAAACATCTAACTTATAATGTTATAAGTTAGATGTTTTAGTTTTGGCTGTAACCGAAACATGTGACCTTGCACTCAACATACATGTGTAAACAACACAAGAATTGTGCAAAATGAAGGCTTGTCAGTAGCTAGGCTTAGTTATAAATATGGCCAAAAACTCGACATTACATTATTCCGAAAATAGACAGTAAAAATAAAAAAACTTAAACGCATTTTCAAAGAAAGCATTGATTTCTTTTTTTATTGTTTTATATTTACTTACTATTTATTATTCTTCTCTTCCTTCTCCATTTTCCCATTCCACTTCCTTTCACCCCTAGCGAACTGTACGTTTTGTATTTTTGTATTTTTATTCCTTTATGAAACCCATAATTGGTTTATTTATTTGTTGTTATTCTTCATGTATTGTTTATTACTATAAATGTGTTGGTTTCAAAAATAAATAAATAAAATAAATATTTGCACGAATGATTATTTTATTTATTTTTTAAATGTAAATATTTCGTGCGTGAAAGGGTTTAAGTGTTTTTCATGAAGGTACATCTTGCAGTTGACGTATGGACGGTGTTCAATGGTCAACAACCGGTTTCGGCACTATTCATTGGTTCTATACTGACAAGGATAACTGCTACTGTCGAGTGACCAATATTAGTTGACTGCACCGCTGCAGTTCGCGCCTATTATGGTTTGTATCCAGTGATGTAGAGGAAACATTTTTAAAAAATTAGATAATTTTAATTTCATGTCCAACCTCAAATTTTCCAAGAGCAAGATTGTAAAAAAAAAAAAAAAAAGTGACACCGTACAAAATTTAAAAGTTTAGAAATATATGTATCGCCACAAAATAATTAAATCAGCCATTCAACCGAGCGGCTAGGCTGTAGCGCCAGATTTCGTAAGATCTAGCGCCGCCCCCTGTTAATGAAAAGGACTGTAATTGAAAAATGAATTTCTTTCAGTTTTGTAAGAGGTTGGGAATATTTGAATAAAGGGTTGGAACATGGAATGGACACCTACCTTTGATATGATGTGAATTTTCTTCAATTTCGGGCACTGGATGATGAAATTTATTTATTTATTTTATTAGGTAAACAAACAGTATGTACCAATTTCTTTGTATAATAGGGTAAGACACTCATGCACTCACCAAAAAATTGTTTACACTTAATACACTAATTTAAATTATGTTCAATAAAACTAATTTAAATATAAAAGAAACGAAATTTAAATATATGTATAAAATAATAAAGTTAAATATATGCTTCTCTCAAAATTTCTATAATTTTTTACTTAAATTTGCATACATTGTCACAAAAAATATCAGCCTCGGTAAATATATTGTCATAGAATTAAGAATAGTCCAGAAACTGCATACGCGCATCAAACAGAAGACGACTCAACTACTCATAAATGAGTAGGTTTACGTTTTGCCCCATTACTTTCTTTGTAGACGTCGCTCAGTACGCAACTCCTGATTTGAATTCAACTATGCCATGTTGTGTCCTTTTAAATTGTAGAAATACTGCTTGGATCTTAAAGAAACATGATGGCATCACATTTCATGTGTAATTAACAAACGAATGTTTAAGTAGCAAATGAATTACTTAAAAATTGAATTATTTTTCCATCTGTCAGATTGTCGAAGAAACAGAATGGAAATTTCGTTAGTGTTGCCAGGGTAGAATTCAAAAACTTTTTATGCAATGTGATGTTATGTCAAAAATGTTGTGTGATTTGTTCCAAATACAAATTTTCTAATTTTGAATTTCTTTTATCTTGACGTCAGGTAGGTACCATAAGGATGAGTCAAGATAAGGATGGGAAAGAAAGGTCAGGAATAATATTATAAATATAATATGAAATCTTGTAGAGCAGAAATTTTTCTTTCGAATGACGTATAACGCTTACCATTTAGTTTTACTTGTGATGTTCATTTTTAAATTGGGAAAAACATGGACCCAACTGATTTTAAAACCTAATATAGTTAAAAATAGAAACTAAGAATATAATATAATATATGTTCCAATATGGTAGTGTTGGATGGGGTGGTGGAAATGCCAATATATTAAACCCTCTTAAAATAGTACAAAGATTAATTATTAAAGTTACTCTAAAGAAACCCTCAACATTCAATACAGAAATTCTTTATAAATTATTTAAAGTTCATACAGTAGACAGTATTTATAAAATAAATTCTATTATACAAATTTATAAAGAAGAACAAATAAAATAATTTGAGATGAATAAGTTACTTAGACACCAAAATAATATTAAAATCCTTATACTCCACACAAGTCATGGTCAATAGATTCGTCTACAAAGGTATAAAAAATTACAAAAATCTCCCTAATTAACTAAAAACTATCGTATCAATAAATAAATTTAAAGTAAATTTGAGGAAATTTGTGAACCCGTGTACAAACTGCATTCTATTTTAATTAATTAATTAATTTGTTTATACTTTTATAATTTTATGTATTATTTTTTTTATGGGGTGTTCCGTGCCGAGAATTTTTTTTACAATAAGTACAATGAAACATGCCTTAAATTAGTTATTTATCATAGTTAATATAATAACCTAATTATTATCGTAGATATAATAAACAATATAAACTAAAATATTTTTCTGTTTTTCTTTTCATATTTTTTTTACTTTTTTTTATATTTTATTCAGAAAACATACAGTCATACATAATAAGTATTAAAAACAATATTTTTTTAGCATAAAAAGACCAATTAAGTTTTCATAAATTATGCAAAAGAAATAAACATTAAATGTGACTTAAATGTGAAAATTAAAAATAAATAAGAATTTCAAGTGAGAAAAGAATAATTGTTAACATTTGCATTTTCCATGGAGGTAATAAATAAAAATACCGAATGCACATTCCGAGCCATCCACGCACACACATGAACGCACATATAAAACATACACAAACATATACATTACATGCGGCACATATACATGGCATAAACTACTTAAGATGCACATTCAGCAACTATCTCAAATAATCGACCCCATAAAGAAATTTTCTGTACAAATGCAACGTGCAGTTAAAAATGTCTACATCAATACTGAGTCCATTATAATTTCTACAGGGACGTCCAAAGAATGAATTCGAGGTATATTTGTTTTTACAAGTTGGTATATAAAAAAGGGAATTTAGTCTGGTATAGCGAAGAGGACAACGGAAACCAATATTTTGTAAAAGATACAACGAATCAACCATATTATTAAGAATTTTGAAAAGAAAAATTGAATCACATGTAAGGCGCCTTTTTTGTAGTGATTCTATATTAAAATTGATCAAAGATGCGCCGTAATCATTTTCAATGTTGCCAAAACGATATTCCAGGCTCCTTATAAATTTATTTTGAATGTTTTTAATTTGACAAATTACAACAGGGATGGAGAATACCTTAAATAAGGGAATATTGAAGTCTAGGCATTTACAGGGCTTATAACCTGTCATTGGCTGGTTTAAGTGGCCTATTTACTATTTACTGAATTTTCTACGAACATTTGGACAAACACAAATATTGTAATAAAACCAACTGGTCCAAGAAGAAGTTTAAAAATTTGAAAAATTGTTTTCAGGCGTTGCCTAATATGTGAAATAATTCAGTCAGATGAATCTCTTCACAACAATAAAGGTTTCAGCTCTTTAACTTCACTAAAATCAACAAATGGAAGAATTGAAGAAATATGGATGTTCAAATATAGGCAAAATGGTGAATGTTACACAGTGTGTAAAGTGGCCACTTAAACCAGCCAATGACAGGTCATAAGCCCTGTAAATGCCTAGACTTCCATATTCCCTTATTTAAAGTATTCTCCATCCCTGTTGTAATTTGTTAATCTTAATGGCTCCCGAGGGGGTGAAATCCAGTCTTTTGTCTACGAACATTTGGACAAACTCAAATATTGTTTTCAATTTGATTAATATATACATTATATTGAGGGGACCATACTAATGAAGCGAATTCGAGTTGACTACGTACATAAGTATCGTAAAGAATATAGGTTATATTTTATGATTATTTTAGTTTTTTATTGTTTATTATGTTAATGATAATTAGGTTAATTAGATTAATTACGTTTTTTTTATTGGTATTTTTATGTTAACTTTGTTAAATAGCTAATCTTAGGCATGTTTCACATTTCGTAAATGTTTCCCTCGGCTCAGGACACACCAGTGACAGAACATTATTATGTATAAAAAAAGAATACACACAATGTAAAAGTATAAATAAATAAAATAAATAAATCAATTTGTAGTATTTACTTTCAATTTTTAAAGAAACTTTTGAACCCGTGTAAAAACTGCATTCTATTTTTATCAATTAATTTATTTGTTGTTACTTTTACAATTTTTTGTATTATTTTTTATACAAAATTATGTCTTAACTGGGGTGTCCCGCGCCGAGAAAAACATTTTACAATAAGTACAATGAAACATGCCTTAAATTAGTTATTTATTATAGTTAATTAACATGATTAGAAAATAAAAACGTAATTAATCTATTAACCTAATTATTATCGTAAATATAATAAACAATATTAACTAAAATATTTTCCTGTTTTTCTTTTTATCTTTAAATATATAATTCCTCTGTACGTGTGATATCACCCTACTCCTCCTAAACGGCTTAACCGATTTACGTGCGATTTTCAGAGAAACATAGATCTTTATGCTGCGCGTGTTTGTAGATATTAAAATTTTCAATCGAAAATGTAAAAAAGAAATTAGGAGCATAAATGTTGTATTCATCGATCTAACAAGGTTGCATTCGAGGAGAATGCATTTGCCAAAAAATAGAAAAATGACATTTTTTGTGTGTAAAAAAAGTTTGTTTTTGAATTTTTACAAACAACATTTGTTTTTTGTGGATCTCAATCAGATTCTTTCCTTAAATTCCTTATAATTTCTATCCATTTGTTTCTTTTTATTGGATTTTTGGTAACACTAAAATAATATTAAATTCAATACATTAAAAAAATCGTATTTCTACATAAATACACCCCTTTGTTGATGAGACGACCGGAGTTTAACGTTTGCAAAAAGAATGCTATATTTGAAAAAACATTTATTTTATGTTTTGGAATTCAACCACAAACAAGTACCTACCTACTTAAATGAAATATTTTAATATTATCAATTTTAAGTTTTGGAATTTAATCACAAACAAGTAGTTAGGTACCTACTTATCAATGAAAAGTCTTTTTCCAAGCTAACAGCAGGGAAGCCAACGTTTGGGTAGGACAAAGTTTGACGGGTCCGCTAGTATCCTATAAGTTTCCTCGATAGCGTTCAGAATACGAGTCCTGATGGCGGTTTTAGCATTTGTAGCCTGGTAATGCCTAAACGTGGGTAAATTGAAACACAAACATAGTTTGGGCGTTTTTATTTCTTATTACGCTACAATAAATCAAGAATGCGACTTACATTATGTGGGTACGTTAGTATTATGTGATTTGAAGACTGTACCGAGTGATTATTGCGTAAATGTTTCCTACGCCAATGAATGGAAATGCGAACTTATTAGTTCGGTATTCGTACTACGGTACTGTGGATGCCGGGTAAAACATGTATTACGAAATTTTACAAAATAGGCGTGTTATAGTAATTAAGTTGATAGCTTTTAATGTGTGTCATTCTGAGCAGGAGGCCTGAAACGTACGTCATCTTACTTCGATGATAATATGAAAAAATTAACACAAACGAAATTATATACATATATATGTTTATTTTATTTATTTATGCTTTATTAAGTTAGTTCATAACATTTTAAGAACTAATATAAACTTTTAATAATACCAAAAATATTATGAGTTTGTCCAAATTTTTGTAGACAAGGACTGGATTCAACTCCCTGGGGAGCTGTTTATATTAACATATTACATTTATTCAAGAGAAAGTAATATGGAAGTCTAGGCATCTACAGGGCTTATGACCTGTCAATGGCTGGTTTAAATGGCCACTTTACACACTGTGTAACATTCACCATTCTGCCCATATTTGAACATCTATATTCCTTCAATTCTTTCATCTGTCGATGTTTGTGAAGTTGAAGAGCTGAAACCCTTATTTATGCGGGTGAGATTCATCTAATTAAATAATTTCACCTACATACCAGGCAACGTCTGAAAATGTTATTTTTTCAATTTCTATACTTCTTCATGGACCAGGTGGATTTATCAAAAATATTTTGAGTTCGTCCAAATTTTTGTAGACAAGGACTGGATTCAACTCCCTGGGGAGCTGTTTATATTAACATATTACAACAGAGATGAAGAACATTCAAGAGAAAGTAATATAGAAGTCTAGGCATCTACAAGGCTTATGACCTGCCAATGGCTGGTTTAAGTGGCCACTTTAATAATATTACAATTTTTTTATCAAAATTTCTCAATAACATATTTTTTCAAATTAATTTGAAATATTTCATTTTTTTCTATTTCCTTTATTTCTTCAGGTAACTCATTGTACAGCTTCAATCCCTTGTACAATGAGTTTTGAGATTCTGTTTTTCTCTTCATTGGCAATCTTTTTTTTTTACCCCTTGTTTCATATGCATGACATTGTTGGTTAAATTTTATTATTATTTTTATTTTATTCATCCCCTTAATTATTTTATGTATAAAAATTGCTACATTATGTTTAATTTGTTGCTTTACTGGGAGCAAGCCAATTTCTTTGTGCATTCGTTCAATTTTAAAATAGATATATCTTTTGAGTATAATCCTCATGGCTTTATTTTGAAGAATTTGTATATTTTTAATTTCTCCTTCATTACATAAAAAATAATGGAAAAACAGTAATTTATGTTTCATATATAAGAATACTACTTTTTAAAATCTATTACATTTCGTAATCTTCCCATAAATTAATTTTTTTTCGAATTTTATTTTGTTACGTATTGAGTATGTTTTTTGAAATTTAAATATCTATCCAAGTAGACTCCGAGATACTTTTTTTCGTCCACATAATTTATATTCAAATTATCAATATTGATTTTGTAACCGTGGGGTATTATTTTTTTCCCAATATTTATATATTTTGTTTTTGATATATTTAATTTCAATATGATATTCTTTATATAGTTATATGTATAACTACTAAAAAAGATATATACATACACATAATACAAGGCTAGCACAACGTGAAGGCTTGTCAGTACCGAGGTTTGTAAACAAGTATGGCCAAAAAACACTTCATTATACAATTACTAATATTTTCAACAAGATTCCTAAGCATCTGCTTAGGAATGCTGAAAAAATGTTGACAAAACTTTTAAGAAAAAAATAAATAAACTGCTAATATGTAACAAGGCTTTAAATTGATTTTTGTTTTATGTTAACAGTCATCTACGTAAATTAAAAAAAAAAAATGTGTAAAAAATACGTACGCTTTTAGTTCTTAATAATGTTTATATTACTTTTTAGATTTATATAACTTCTCGTAACGTTTTTCTTTGTAAAGGAAAAATAACAAAACTGCAGACAAGCCGGTTTCGCGGTTTGGTGGATACCATTATTTTTCCTTTTATATTTTCTGTTCATGTTTATGTTCTAATATAAAAATAAATACAAAAAAAAAATATGATAAGAGAACACTTTCCATTCCTCAACATAGCACACCATTTTTCAGCTGTTCATTTTCCGTTCAAGGTGCTAGACGTTGGAATGAGCTACCTTTTCATTAAAAAAATGAACTTTCTCTAGCTACGTTCAAAAAACGCCTGAAACATTACTATATATTCTCAGAATCCTAAACTCTCTGCATTTTAATATAATATACATTTTTATCCCTTTTTATTCCTCGATTCCTCTTTCTCTCTCCTTCCAAACTCATTATCTGATTCCACATTATTTTATATGAATAACATATTGTACTTTTAAAAAAATGGTATAAAATTGGCGGAACCAACATACACGAAAAAATTGCTCGTTGCCGAACAAGAAAAACTGCCCAAGAGAGAGCTCTGTAATCTAGTAGTTTTGGCCTCTTTATGCTGAAAGAAGTTAATCCAGAAGAAAATAATACGCGTTTTATTTGATTGTGGAACAGAGGGAAATAAATTCTCCACAGACTTGGATTAAATTAAACGGACATCAACTCGTCGAAACAATTTTAAAACGTTTTAAAACTCTTGAAATACTTTTTGGGACCCACCAGCTTTGTTTGTCTGACAGGATTTATTAATGGATCACGGATAGTAACGAGAAGCTCTATTCGGTATTCATAGAGAGGAAGAAAGGGACAAGACCACATGATGTGTTCAAAAGATCGATTAAGGTATCCGCAGCAGCACGAAGGGGAATCAACAATATTAAAAACAAATAATTTTGCATTAAGCTTACCATGACGTGATAAAAACTAGGTAGTTCAGTGATCAGAAATAACTCTAACTAAATGATTTTAAGCGCTGATGGATTGAGGGGAAAAAAGAAAGGTTACTTTTCATGAAGGAGACGATTCCCATAGCGCTTGCTAAGCATCAAGAAGAGCATTTAAAGTCATTTTTTTTATTGAGAAATTCCTTCTTCGCCGCTTAACCTCCTCCAGATACAAAGAGACAAGCCCGTCAGAACAAAGAATGCTTCCGTCGAACGAGTACTTTTCCATACAGTTCAGTCGTAGGGGTCAAGTGGGATAAGTTTAATATTTATTTATTTGTTTATTTATTCATATTTTTTGCTTACAAACTATAATTAATAATAAAAATAATGTGACCTCACTGGGGTTTCCCGTGCCGAGGACACTTAACAATATACTTATTTTAAATTGCATTTGAGAATAAACAAAGAAAACTAACTTAAAAAAACGAAGATAATAACAAATATTTAGACATTTTTAAAAACAAGGTATTTATGTACATCTATATTACTTATATTACAAAACAAATAATGAAAATAACAAAAACCTAACATAACCTATAAACTTGTGGAGCAGTTGATTCAATATTGGTATGCGCGAATGAGACAATCCATTTTACTTCTACCTAGCTCCACCATCCATTTTTTTATAGCCTTTTTAAACATGTTCTCGTTACTAATCTTTTTAATAGATAATGGAAGTAGGTTATAGATTTTAATTGAATAATACTCAAAATCCCTCTGTCCGAAAGTGGTTTTAGTTTGTATTTGTTTAAGTTGTCTATGTGTTGAGAATCTAGTGATTATATTATTTGTATGTGATGTATTGTGGAGGCTATGAAAGATCATTGGAGTAAGAGTTGTTTTTGAATCTATAAGTGAGTATTGTTTTAGCGTATAATAGTTTTAGGATTTCTATATTCTTGACATATCTGTGTTTTTACTGATTCCCAAATCTTGATTAGGCTACTCATCGCTGATTTTGCCATTTCAATTCTTATTTTGATTTCTGCTTCACAGCCTCCTTAGTAACCCGTGCACCAAACGAATTAAAATCGTTTACCTCGCAATCTCATGAACCATCTATCACAACTTAATGAACGAAAACAAAGATATTATATAATCGGTAAGATTGTACATGGGAACATTTGACAATATTACAAAAACACGTGGGCTTGCCCAGATAAGCGTAATTTTCGATACTGAAATTATGTTAATTTTTTTACAACACCTCTGGTTTCAATATACGATCGGCACCTTACATGTACGTAGGTACATATTATTATATATAATGTTTCGTCTGATTTATCGTGAATTGGATGACATAACGAAAATCTGTTAATTCTGCAAGTGATCGAATCAGGACCGGACCAAAGAGAAATGGAGTTCTTCTGGATATAAAATTAACAACTGTTTTCTTGCGGTACTAGAATGAGAGAGTGATGGTTCACTCAAGCGAACTGCCACTCTCTGAGACCTTGGAGTTTTGTTTGAAGCTAAATTTAAGTTTCACACTCACATTGGCGTTGTCTGTGACAGTTGTGGACACACAATGTTGGGATTTGTTCTCCGAACTGCTAAGGTGTTCTTGAATGCTCGTGGTCATAGGCTTCTTTTTTTATTTTTTTTATTGTATTATTTATTTATATAAAGATCCATATTACAAAGAATAATAACGTATCTCTAACTCTATGAGGCCAAGAGCCCTGTGTTGAGTTGCGATACAACAAAATAGAAAGTGGAAGCATGCGTATTATTAAAGGATACTACAAATCTCTCAAAGGTCTCTGAGACGGTTTGGTCACGTAGAACGAATGAACGACGAAAAAATGGTAAAACAAGTATATATGGTGAAAATGAACGGCAACGTGAGACGAGGACGACCAAGGAAGACGTGACATGATCAGATAAAAACTATTTACAAAGCAATTATTGAACCACACGTTAACTACTGTAGTAGCATTTTATTTTTATCAAACAAAGAAAACATAGATAAACTAACTGTATTACAAAATAAAGCCTTTAGAATCATTTTGAAAAAAAACAGATATACGAAGGTAAAGTCGATGGTAAATGAAATAAAATTATTAACATATAAACAAAGAATATTTTACAATACAATGATATTTGTTCATAAAATTATAAACTCTAATAAAAAAACAGAATTTCGGAAAAAAAATTGATCGGAACCAGCATGAACACGATCACAATACTAGAGAAAAGAACAAAATTAGACTTCCATTTAGGAAAAAGGCAAAGTCACAAAATTCAATTTTATTTAAAGCAATTAAAAAGTATTACGAAATGGAAAAAAATATTTATGAAGAAAAAAACATATCAAAATTTAAAATAATGGTCAAGACATATGTGATAAACAATTTATAAATTAAATATATTTGCAATGTTATTATTAGAACACACATAACAATATGTATGATATGTGTGCCCTACTTTAAGATTTAAATAAAATAAAAAAAATAAACCAGAATCTTAAGTCTGGTCACGTCAAAAGCAGACAGAACCGAAGGGCATGTATGGCAAGATGTATGAATGTGGAAGAAGCTATGAATGTATCCCAGAATAGACGTGTGTGAGGGTCCATTCTATCTGCCTACCCCTACGGGGAAATGGCGTGATGGTAGTAGTAGTAGCAGTAGTACTACAAATAAAAAATATGGCATAAACATACATTTCGATAAACATCGCGAGAACACATTTAATAGTACTCTATATAAATTTATGCAATGTCTCGTAGGGGTCTCCTGCAATGGTCTCTTCCTTTAGACAAAACCCACGCTTGTACACTTCTCCTGAAAATGGACTTCGTTTTGAATAACTTAATTTGTTCATCCAGGACATTGTACACTCTTGGGGCCACAATAGAGAAATTCCTCAGAGCGAAAGTCGTATGTGTTTTCGGTATGATATAATTCAAATTACAGGAAAACCTCGTACGAGCATTTTGCTGGAATCTGCTCTTTTAGCCAAATGACCAGTAATGTGTTAATGTCTCTTTTTTGAAAAAAATGACTGATATTCGGTACTTTCATAAATTGAAGCAATGTCTCAGATGCGAAAGTTAAGGGACATCATAAATCATAACTAACTTTATAACTCATCGGTGCCAAGAGGACTTGAGTGTGGATCTCTGATCTGGGCGCTTCGCGAGTTAAAGTACTCTGTTATGCTGGAGATGGTTCAGAAGAAGTTTCTAAAGTATCTTTACTAAAGAGTACGGATGTCAGATCTCGTATTGGAAATGGTTGACTACAGTTAGTAGTGCAAGAAATTCGTATTTACTTAAGTATTTTTTTCCGATTGATCCGTGGTATTACGATAAACTTAAGGCTATAGTCGGGTAAAACGCACGCAAAATGAGGAAATCATATGATTTTGCCATTTTAAAACGAATGTTTTTTAAAAATCGTGAAATAACAAAAATAAAAAAATCATAAATTAGATAAAAACAATAATTTTTAAAGGTATTTCTATGAAAAAATATACTTAAAGTTTTATATAATTACCTTTCGACCGGTAGATTACGCCATTTCAAATTTGGACTACAATTTGGGGCTTCGATTCTCATATAAAGACTAAGTATTGAACAAAAATTTTTTGTATTTATTTGAAGATAATAAATTGAACATAAAAGTGGCCGAAACAAAATGTTATTTTTTTGTTTTTAAAAGGAAATGAAAGCATTCTGTCACGTAAATTTTTGTGACATTTTTCTTTATTTCTACGTAAAATTATGCCTTCGGTAATACTTTGAAATAAAATTAGTTATTGAAATATTTTAGTACCGGTAGGTATAAGTAATAGGTACCGGTACTGATAAGGGCAGGTATGAAGGTAATAAAACGGAAATAAGATATTGTTAGAAATTAAATATTACAACCAGAATTATCTTCTTTAAAAAAAAAAGAATACAATTCTATAAAAAAAGGTTTCAACTAAAATATTTCAAGAGATATTTTTTTTAAAGTTAACACCAAAGGCATAATTTTTATGTAAGAGTTTAATGTTTAGTTTAAAATGCCTACATTACCAGAGATCATTGTAATTTTTACAGGTATGTCTAATAATCTAATATAATTAGTAGTTTTTACAATTTGGAACATAAAAAAGGGAGTATAATCTGGCAAAATGAAGAGGACAACGGGCATATTTTTTTGTGGCGCAACTGGCCATAATCCGGACCTGTTCTTTAGTTAACCGGTTCCTTCTGATACACGGCCCCATCGTGGCCTACTTCCCTCGCCATTTCCTTTTACTTTCATTGCCGCCATCTTATGCCGAGATTATAAAAAGTGTATTATGTGTTATGTAAGTACAACTCGGCCCCAGTAAAAAAATGCGGAAACCAAATTCGCGAACAGCATGACAACCTATCACAATATTAGGTTCAGCTCAAGGCATATTTGCTTATCGGCATTTACACTAACTTTAACCTTTTAAATGTCAGATAAATACAACATATTTTGGAATGCTTTTGGGAAAGAAAAATACTGTCAATAAGGATAAATTTGCTAGAGCAGTGTTTTTTAACTTAGGCTTCGCGAACCCCCCTGTAGCTCGATCGCAAATAACTATCGACGTACTAATAAGCGACGTGATAACAATTTCTCACTATGGTTGTTTATCGCATTCGCGATCACAACGGAACAGCTGTGAACACCTAATATTAAATGTCAAAATATTAAAGTTTCGCGTATAATCCTGCTGCGCAATCACATATTTGAATTTCACCGGTGTAAATATGGAAAATATTCCAAAACTGATATTTTTATTTATTATTTATCATGCTATTTATTGCAATTAGCTGTCGGTTTGCAAGCCAAATGTCAAGAAAAGCAGTCACCATAGTGATTGTAATTTAATTTTCACATTTATGCACTAAATACTCCTTACTATTTTGCAAATGCAACATATTGTATTTTTTTACGGTAAACGCCGATTTTTCGCCAGTAAACTGTATTTATTTACGAGGAAAACAAAAAACAAACCGACACGAGCGTTGACTTAGAGATTACACACCGTTGACTTATGACTGCGATAACTTACGCATGTTCATTATTGTTCATTGTGATCGCTCAAATGCTCAGGATGTTTTTAAGTACGTCGATTGTCATTTGTATTTGAGCTACTGGGGATCGCGAAGACATGTTTGAGGGGTCGCGGTCACGAGTAAGGCAAAAGCAAAAAGTAAGGGCTTTAGGTCATACACTATAGTAAAAATGCAATAATTTTAGTGAGAGGGCTATGTCTGATAATTTTTAATAATTTATCGATTCCTGTTTTTTTTTTGAGAATCAAATTACCTAATTATTTTGTAATTAGAGTATGTTACTCTTTTTAGTTTTGATCTCCACCATTGAAGAGAACGCTAGTTCATTTATGTAGCAGTGGTAAGCGGTGACTTTTTTTATTGGTAATCTACAAAAAATCATAAGTTTGTAACTACGTACAAGTAAAATAATTAATTGCTATTTTTTCTGTGGTTTTGTGAACATTATCTCTCTGCTTCACCGTTGACAACTGAAGATTATAACCAATAATCTATCAAACCAACTTAAACTACATTTATTATTAACTTCGCGATGTAATGTAGCTATATTTTACGCCATTTTACATTATTTATATACCATAATGACGTTCAGGAGATATATTTCCAATATGATTGAAATGTCAACACTGACCAATTCCTTATAATAATGCCAAACACGACCACCTCGAGCGCCAAATGTCATATGTCAACTGTAACATATCAAAGGAAAATAGTCTAAAGGAAGTAATGTTTGATTTTTTATTTTTCAAACGGATAATCTTCAAATAATATTTGTAATCTGCAAGCTTGTTTTTGATATAAAAATATCGCAGCTGAGTAAAATATAGGCTTCACTTCATATGTAATAGCAAGGGGTCCTTTGGACCCGGTACTTTGAAAGCTCTGATATCAAATAATAAAAAAAATAGTGTACATTTTTGTATCGAGAAGTAAGTTGGAAAAATCGAATAGTTTCTTGGTTCTCTGGGAACGGGCTGGCGCTGGGCGCGCTTTAGAAATATTTATGTTTGTAGGAATCAATTATTAATATTTTGTTTTATTAAAATAAAAGGCACTTAATGCCTTTTAAATATTTATTTACAAATTAAGACGTCTGAAAATATTAAGAGTATAAAATTTATATAGTTATTAAAATACTTATTTTAAAAAATTTGGTAATTGAAATACTTTGAACCTGTAAAAAAAACGTAGAAAAAAATACATACAAATAAAGAAATTTAAACAACTTAGTTGATAAATTTCAAACGCAAGTATGTCTACTCAATTATTTTTTTTGATATTTTTTCTACAAAATGTAGAGGAAAAAAAGATAATTTCGGTACGGCTCAATCAAAATGTGTCCTCATTATTACAATAAAATCACTGTCAAAACACTCTGTTTTAATTCAGAAGCTAGTAGCTCCACGTGGACACTGGTGGATAATAGTGGTGGATCGTTGTGCGTTTGATATTTATCAACTCAATTTTAAATAACACTAAACCATAAAAAAAGCAAAATTACACTAGTTTAAATATTAATTAATTTATTAAAGCTTATTAGGCTATGCCCGTGTCAAGCCATAATAAATAACAATAAAAATACACAGTAAAATGAATAAGATAAAATCAAAAAGATATGTGAGGCAATAGAATAATAATCTAGAAAAAAAGGTCTAAGTAATAAATAATAAAATTCCAAAGAATACAATGCAAAAAAGATAATTAGAAATAATTTTTAAAATATAAATTATACAAATTAAGATTCACACATAATCGAATATACAAAATAATGGGACCATTAAAATCAGCAAAATAATAGTAAAATATAGTAGTATTAAAAAATTAACAAAATAAGAGTATCATTGAAATCAACAGAAAAAGAATGCATGTATAAAAACATAATTGAAATGATAATTGAGATATGTTTTCTAGAAACTCACTCAATACTTTAGTAAGAAATAGGAGTAATAAATAATATGCCAAATAATAGTACGTACTAAATTAAATAATATAAAAATACACAATGAAAAAACATAAACATATCAAGATATATAAAAAGCAAATAAAAGTAAAAGTATGGAAGGAAAGCAGATTTGTAAATTTTTGCTCATTGCTAATCTCGAACTTTAAAAAAATTGACAACCTCTTCCCGTATATACAATAAATATACTTTATAGAAAAAAGGATAAAAATAAATAATTTGTACCCACAAAAATAATCAAGAAAAGAGAAGAAAAAAAAACATTAATTAAGAAATTAAAACAATTTTGAACATTACCAAATTATAAAAATAAAATTAATTTATCTAGAATTACATATTAGGTACAAGCTTCACTTACCAATGAAATACAGAAGAAAGGCCGCCTTGTATGTTCTAAACTTAACATGAAATGAGTCACCAACGTCTTGGTACTTATTGCTTAGAGTATGAAGTTATTTGCATTGCACTTTAACCATATGAAGTCCAAGTATTGTTTGATTAATAAAAACAACAATTATTTTATTTTTCTCCCATAAATATAGGTACTGTAAAACATTATTATCGATAGTCAAATATAATGATAAGTTGCTCATAATCACTTATATGGACGATTCGCCCCTGATAGGTAGATAGGCGACTATGTTTTGCTTAATATATGGCCACACTGACGATTAAACGGCAAAAAAATTTAAACAAGTGAAATCAAACATGATGATTTTCATTAAGAGCATTATTGCGACCTTAAGCATTACCCAAAACACTTAATTAGGTTGAATTGATCAAACCGTATTTTTATCGGTTTTTAAAAAGTTTTATGCATCATTTGACATTTTATCATCAGTGTGGCCATTATATGAAGCAAAGTGTCGTCGTATTCAATTAATTGAAATCTCCAAATTAAGTACTCTCTAGGAGGTAGAGAAGATTCAAAATACCAGCCCAAGGAGTGAAATCTAATTCTTGTCCAACAGCCGAAGAAACTCAAAGTTCTGTTAGATCTTACTGTTCTTAAGAAAAGAAAATATTAAAAATCCTTTGATGATTTAAAAATATTTACGAATACATAAAAATAACATTTTTATATGTATTTATTTAATATGTAATATATTTTCTTTACTAACTTTGTATACTTTGTAGAAATCTGTGATTAGTTCTGAGTTGATACACTATATCTGTTTATTTACAATAAATAATACAAGTAAAATTCAATATTCCGACTCGTAGGTAGAGAAACAATGAAGTACTGTTCATCGATCAGCGTAGAACAAAGTATGGCCTTAATTCTCTAATGAACCGTCTTCGTCGTATTGTTAACTCAAGACAAGATCTGGACTTTTTTGGTTTAAGTTTACAAGGATTTAAACGAGAATTAAATAAATAGTCCAGATCTTGTCTCGATGTCCCTTATGTTTGTCAATGCTTCTTTTCTTTTTTTTAAATGTTTTAAACTCTTCTTTTATTGTAATATTTAAACCCTTTAAATTTTATACATGGGCAATGTCCGTTAATAAATAAATAAATAAATACACATAAATAAATAAAAATGTAAATAATTCAATAAATAAATAAAAAATATCCATATATTTTTTAAATATGTACATTACGTAAAGTTCATATTGAAACGCCCTGTATGCAATGTTATATAATAGTATGTGCTATTTAACCTTCTCGACCCGTTGAAGTATTTAAATACGGTAGGTGTGCTCATACATAATTGCGGAAAAGATCTCCCATTTCTTTGTGACGCGACGCGACGCGCGACGCCGCGTAGTGCTCATATTACGAGATTCGTCTTTAGAAATACCACAACAGTTACAAAGAATAGCGCTAGTGACTATTAATTATTGTTGACCGGCCTCAGTTTCGGCCAATTAAACAGGTTTCGGCCCAAAATTACCCCAAACTTCGACTCAATCGAACCCGCGGTCGAGATGTATCGAATTACGTTCGGCTGTAGGGGAGACCGAGGGGTTAAAACAGTTTTCACATTACCTAGTATATCTCAGCCTAAAATAGACCGACCTCAATGAACTTTATATTTTAACGTAGCCAATTTTATACACTACTAGCTGACCCAAAAGACGTTGTCCTGCCCGAACGTTGGCTTGCCTTGGAAAAATACTTTTTATTGATAAGTAGGTACCTAGGTACTTGTTCGTGATTAAATTCCAAAACTTAAAAATTGTTCATATTCAAATATTAAATTTAAGTAGGTACTTGTTTATGGTTGAATTCCAAAACATAAAATAAATATTTTTTCAAATATGGCATTCTTTTTCCAAACGTCAAACTCCAGACTTCTCACCAAAAGAGGGGTGTACTTATGTTGTAATACAATTTAAAAAAAAATAATTAAATTTAATACTATTGTAGTATTACCAAAAATGCAGTAAAAATAAATAAATGGGTAGAAATTTTAAAGAATTTAAGGAAAGAATCTGATTAAGATCCACAAAAAACAAATGCTGTTTGTAAACATTCAAAAACAAACTTTTTTTAGACACAAAAAAACTAAATCTTTCCATTTTTTGTCAATGTATTCTCCCCGACTGTAACCCTGGTAGATCTATGAATAAAACATTCATGCTCTTTTTTTCTTTTTTACACATTAGATTGAAGATTTTCATATCTACGAACACGCACAGAGCAAAGATCTATATTTTTCTATTTTTCAAATTGCTTCTGACAAACGTATAATATAATGAAATTAGGGCCTTTGGATTATCAAAGTGTTTACTCATTCGAATTATGAAACCTAACATGCAATGCTTTGCAGGTAATTTTATTGATATGCGATTCAAAAAAGAGTTTTGAGTCTAAAACAATCCCAAGATCTTTAATTTCGTGCTTTCAATATTGCCATTGTTTCAACTCTCCTCTGTTACAATTCTCCTCGGTCTCCCCTACTCGGGTGCATCTTATGGGTTAGGAGTTCTAAGATCTTTTGTGCTTGTATTTTTGTAATTCATTTATAGCGAATAAGCTTAAGTTTCTATAGCGTACATTGAAAAACTATTACGTATAAGTTATATGTATTTGTACACCTTTGTACGCAGTAACTTGGAGTTTGCATCGGCTGTGTAGAGCCCACAATACATAACATACATTGAAAGGATTGAAAATGTTCAACGGAAATTTTTAAAATACTTAGATTATAAAAGCAATAAAAAGCTTTGTACTGACAGCCAATCTACTAAAAAAATGGATTTTGTACCTTTGAAAATAGACGCACTTTATCTGAATTATGCTATTTATATAAATTATTTAATAATAAGGTAGACTCTTTAAACCTTCTCTCCAAAATTTATTTTTATGTCCCCTTTAAATAAAATAAATAACCACATACTTAGTGCTTCAAATATAAATCTACATAAAATATAATTATTTATGGTTCAGAAGAAATTTCTGAGGTATCTTTACTTAAGGGAGTGCGGATATTATCCGCGGTTGTACCCGTCTGACTCCATACTGGGAATGCTTGGCTACAATAGTTTGTAGAAAAGAAGAAATGCATACTTGCTTATGTATTTTTTCCGATTGATCCGTGGTATAACGATCAACATAGGTGTAACGGAGAGTATTTTTCTTTATGTTCCTAATGACTACCTTAGACATAAACAGCTGTTTTATCTTCCTGCTTGCAGAATCAACCTGCCGATGGTAATGCCAGAAGAAGAGCAATGTCTTTACTTAACCGTATCTCTTCGGATATTGACATCTTTCATATTAGTGAAAAAAGGTTCAGAGAGGATAGCATTCTTTTTCTATAATTGCTGGGTATTTTTATTTTACCATTTTTGTACATTTAAATTTTAGTATTAATTTTTCGTTTTATGTATGCATTGAACTTTTTTGTAAAGTACATAAACGTTTATAAAATAATAAATTGAAATTGAAATTATGCAGTGAAATGATTAACAAATTACAACAGGGATGGAGAATACCTTAAAAATCGAATATGAAAGTCTAGGCATTTTTACAGGGCTTATGCCCTGTCATTGGCTGGTTTAATTGGCCACTTAACACACTGTGTAACATTCACCATTCTGCCAATGTTTGAACATTCATATTTCTTCAATTCTTACATTTGTTGATTTTAGTGAAGTTAAAGAGCTGAAACCTTTATTGTTGTGAAGAGATTCATCTGACTGAACTATTTCACATACTAGGCAACGCCTGAAAACACTTAAAATGCTTCAATTGGTTCTTAGAAATGGCAAGATTTTTTTAAATATTCAGGTTCTTAAAACATTGTATAATTCCTTGGTAAGAAGTCACTTGGAATTTAGTTCCACCATGAAACCATCCAAATGAAACCACGTATTCTTTAATGATAGAGGGGGTGCAGAGTTATCTGTATCTCAGGGAGAATGGATTTTACCCGTGGCTTTTTCAGACTGACTTCTTACTAGGAATGCTGGGCTACCAATCATTGTTGGGGAAAAGGGATGTTCATTTGGGTGTTCACCCTTTTCAACTCATTGGTGGCCATAGGGTATTTTCACGTTTTTTTTTTATTTTCCAAAAAAATAGAAAAAAAAATTACAATGGTAACTGTACAGTTTTTATTTTTTTATGTCCACGCGTTAATTTTTCAGAGCGGTTTAAAAACGTATACTTTGAATTGGCGCCAAAACGAACATTCGGATGCCGTATGGGCTTGTGACGTCACGCGTTACGAATTTGACTGACCGTTCAAACAAATTCATACGAATTTGTATAGCCTACGTGTTGTTTTTGTTGTAATCGGTTGTTTTACACTGTTTTAACTAATTAACGCGCATAAAATGTCTTTAGTTATAAGATGCAAGTACTGTTTAGTTCCGATGTGCGCAAACACTACGATGAAGACGCAAAATAAAGCTTTTTTGGCCATTCCTAGTACCTAATGAAAAAATGCAGAAAAAATGGTTGAACGCATTTGAACGTTATGAAACGAGATGTTAAAAAAAACAAACCACTATTTTTTTTCCGTAGGTCTTGTTCAGTACAAAATACTATATTTTATGATGTAGATTGTAGACTATAAACATTTACTAACAGTAGGTACTGAAATTAGCACTTATAAAGCTTGACAGGTACTACAATACCAAAATAGTTTATTCTTTGAACGTTATTGTTTATATTTGTATTATATTTCTGTACTTATGTTACTTAGTTTAATTTGTAGAACTGTTGGTTTTCTATATGAATAAAAAATAAAATTACTAAAAAATTGCTGTATGAAAACCTACCTTATTTATTTGTGAAATTTATTGCATTTACAAAATGGCAACTGACCTTGAGATCCTGGACAGTCTTCACACTTGCAGGAATCTATTATTTCCTAGACTTCATCGCAAATCAACGTCACCGAGTACGATTTGGTTCTAACTTTATGTTCTGCTGGGGTGACTCGACCTTTTATCATTCAAATATCACCCGTCCGTTTTACTTGAGTGTAATCTATGGCATTGTCTCCGTAATTTACCCTAGCTGATATATTAATAAATAAATCACATTGAATAAAAAAAGGCATTAACACACTCGAGCAACAGAGATGTTTACAAGCAATGGTATTTTATGGATTATGTTGTGTCTAAGTCACGTTACTTCCCTTTTGCATTAAATGTACGCGAAACAATATATTTATATTACGTGCAAATAATACAACTATTTAAATGAATACATTCTGGAAGCAAACATTATATATTTGCTAACCTTACGGCCTTTACATTTCTATACTTGGAACTTAAAAAGTTTGTATTGGATGAGAAAAAAATACCCATCATGATTATATCTATTTTGGGCAAGTTATCGGATTTTCCTTGTAAAAAACCAATTTCAGTCATAATGCTATGGATGTTTATAAATGAAAACAAAAAAAAACAGAGGAAAAGACGAAATTTAACTATAAAAAACAAATAAAAAGCCACAAGCCGCCCGCGTCGGGGTATCTCAGTATAGGATTTGAGTGAACGTAGGATATATAAGTCACGCGTGACGTCATCAACCCTTTTGGCCAGTTACGGGCCGTTTTTATTTCTATCAAACTTTAAATGGGAAATTATAAATGAAAACATTCGTTTCAGATTTTGAAAGTAATATGGTTCCAATCGTAAAAATATTCTTTAAATACTGAATACATTAAAAATCATATCCCCAGTTTATGAAAATACCCTATTCCGATATTCTGAATGAATTCGGTCCATTTGTCTCTGATATAATTATATGATAATTATCTTCGACAGGTAGGCAGATCAATCGTGTTATTCAATTGTATCGCCTCGGATGTCGATATATTTCATGACAGTGGGATATCTCTTAGGAGGGCTATTTCCAAATTGTAATATGTAAGTCAATTTTACATGACAATTTACATTTTTTTTTCTCTTTTCTATTTTTTATTTAATAAATCTGATAAGTATATTTGTAATGTGTTGAGAATTAATTGGATGTAATGTTCTCAATGTAACTAAAATAAATAAATGAAAATAAAAATGAAAAATGAAAATAAAATTTATATGAAGTTATTAAATTTATAAAAATACCGTATTTATTTATTTATTTAAACGCCTTGTAGGCTTTTAAACGTTTAACATATATTTGTACATAAAGAACAGACATATTTTATACAAAAGTAGCAAAAAATTGATAATGAATTAATAAGAAAAAGAAAATAAAAATATATAAAATTAATCTTACATATAGTACATACATACATATATTCTACTAGAGAGAACAGAAGCTCATTTTTTTCCATCGGTTATATTAAAAGAATCTTAAAATTAGAAGAATGTAGAAAAATAATAATGAAGAATACAGATATAAGTTAATTAAAGGTATACAGAATAAAACAACATAGTATTATTTAAGAATTTAAATTTGGAGATAATAAATTGATACACTGCCTTCGAAAATTCAAAAGTGTTGTATTAAATATATCTATATCATTTGCGTATTCGTTTGCAAACACATGAATTCTCCTCATAGGCGAGTGTGCACTGTAGTTAGTTGTAGATACATTTATATAGAAGAGTTTATTAAATCGAGTAATCCGGCCGGGCACTCGAAAGTTAATTAGTTTTAACAGTTCGGAACAGTCAAATATTGAATTTAATATTTTAAATAAAAATAATGAATCACTTAATTTTCTTCTAGTTTCTAATGTGTGTAAATTTAAATATTGATTCAAGTAGGTATAATTTATATGTTCAACTGGAATACCTAATTTAAAATTAACGAAACGTAAAAAATTATGTTGAATTCTTTCGATATTATTTATATGCACTTTATAATATGGTGACCATATAACCGAGTTGTATTCAAGTTGACTACGTACTAAAGCAACATATAAAATTTTCATTACATAGACTGAGTCAAAGTCTCTAATCGTTCGCAACAGAAATCCGAGAGTTTTCATGCTTTTATTAGTTATGCTCTGTATATGATTAATGAAGTTTAATTTTTCATAAAATATAATACCAAGATCAGTCATTTCAGTATTGGTAATAGACAAAGTTTGTGCTACCATTCGTGTTTGTATATGGTCCTGAGGAAGAATAACAGCTTCACTCACTAATATGTACTTCCTCAACGCTACAACCCTCGGCGGGTCTCAGGTTCCTCCAAGAAACATCCGCATCCGGTTCTATCTCTGGCTGCCACCTTCCAGTTATTCTGCCCCAGAGCCTGACAGTCTACCACGACATCATCCAATCATCGCAGTCTGATCTGCCGAGGCTTTTTCGCCCTACTGGGTCGTTAAACAGCACTTTTTTGGAGGCTTCAGATCCCCCATGCGCATGTGTGGTAACGCAATAAGTTAATTTTAAGAAAAAAAAGGCAATAGGGAAATATCACTTTTTTTTACATTTTTAGGTAATATGGATCTATGAAATACTGTCCAGTAAAAAAAATTGCTACTTAGAAGTAACATAAAAAAAAATTGATTTGTAATTTTGAATTCCCGCAAAAACGGTGATTGCATTGGCCACGCCCCCTATACGCCACGATTCATGTTAATTTTCAACTTTGCTCGAAACCGTTTAAATTTTTATAGAACATCGTCACAAATCTCAGGAGACTGCTGCGAGATATTTCATAAATTTATAAACTACAAGCGGACCCGACAGACGTTGTCCTGCCCGAACGTTGGGGTGTCTGCTATTACTTTGGAAAAATACTATTCATTGATAAGCAGGTACCTAGGTACTTGTTTATGGTTGAATTCCAAAACATAAAGTAATTCATTTTCAAATATAGTTTTTTTTTTGCAAAAGTCAAACTCGGCTCTTCTCACCAACAGGGGTGCACTTTATTCATAAATGCGATTTTCAAAAATGTATTGAATGTCGGTTAATATTATTTTGGTATTACCAAAAATCCAGTAAAATAAAATAAATGGGAAGAAATTATACGGAATGTTAGGAAAGAATCTGATTTGGATCCATAAAAAGCAAACGATGTTTGTTAACATTCAAAAACAAACTTTTTATACACAAAAAAATAACATCCTTCCATTTTTTCTGTACATGCATTCTCGTCGAATGCAACTCTGGTAGGTCGATGAATACAATTTTTATGCTCTTAATTTTTTTTTACAGATTCGATTGAAAATTTTAATATCTACGAACACGCGCAGCGCAAAGATCTACATTTCGATGAAAACCGCACGTTTATGGGTTTAGCCGTTTAGAAGGAGTTCAGCGACATCACACGTATAGAAAAATTATATATATATATATATATATATTTATAAAGATTAACCGTGTTGTTCAGATGTTTATTGAAGTATATGTTTATGTAATAATTTTTATTTTTTCTATTATTCAATAATGTACAAGCTTCCACTTTTCATTATGTTGTATCCCAACTCAATACAGGTTTTTTGGCATCATAGACTTAAGAATTCGTAATTTATTTTTTTTGTAATATATAATATGTATTTGTATTAATAAATAAATAAATCTTGACGTCACAACTGTAAATGCTTTTTTGCCTCCTCTTTCACAGTAGTAGCCGCTCGACTGTGGAATAATCTACCCACTAATGTTAGAGACGCCCCTTCTTTACTTACATTTAAGTCAGGATTGAAATGTCACTATCTTAATATTTAAATTGTTCCTTTATCCTTTTTCTTTCCTTCCCATTTTCTCTCCTCTCT
The DNA here is from genome assembly GCF_059751315.1 of Micrasema longulum. NCBI lineage: Eukaryota > Metazoa > Arthropoda > Insecta > Trichoptera > Brachycentridae > Micrasema > Micrasema longulum. Next base: position 69,953 of record NW_028277380.1, on the reverse strand, counting down.
TTATAGTATAGTGTTATTTTTTTACATATAATTTTTATTTTGTTCATCATTGTTTTAAATTTTTGTATAAAATTGTAAGATTCAATATGTCCATGTATTTATAATTTTCTCAAACTGAACGGTTTGGGTAGGTAGGAAGAAATTGCCTTAAGGCAATATGCCCGCCCTTATATGTATATATATATAAAGTGTCAAATAAATGCCAAACATATCGCGTTTTCTTGGTGACATATTTAAAAAAAAATTAATTTTCAAATTTATATGTGAAAACATTTCTCCACAATATCCATATTGATTTCGAAAATAGAATTAATTATTCCAAATCCATTTCATATATTTTTATTTGTATTCGTAGTATGTAATATTTCCTTACCATGGATTCAAATATTCTGAGTATTTATTGTATGCCTAGTACCTAGCTAAAACCTCGTATACCTATTACGTAATGAACAATAGATTTCAAAGATGAAAATCCACTGTGAACTATTTTATAAGATGCATTATAATAGGAAATTATCCATTATGTATGCGGTGTTAAATAATAGCGCTACTTTCGCAACAAAGGTGTAACAGATACATACATAAAAATAAAATTGATGACGTTGAATGATAGCAGTTAATTCCATATAATTATTTTATTTATGTGTGCGTAGCATTCAAAATCTCCATTCATTATTTTATTAAAAAGAAAATAAAAAACAAATCTTAATTCGATTTTATTGACAGTAGGGTATTTTAACGTATCAGGAATAATTTATTGTGTATGCAGATAATTCGTAGAATTACATATTAAAATTTGGGAAAGCATTCAAAATAAAACACTTTTATTGGATTTAATTATATTTCTTTTTTAAATCCTCTATGTGTTTTGTCTTTTTAATACTCGGAGCGCCGGCCGAATACACATAGAATTTACTCTGTGCCCGGCCCATTTTTGTGAAATTTCATGTTTTGTGAAGGGTTTCTTAAACGTATCATTAACATAAAAATATAAGGTTAAATCAATTCATACTTCTCATCTTTATTTGAAACAATTGAATAAGTCATTTTTGTGTGATAGTTTTGCCAACATTGGCCTTTATGGAGAGCCACATTGCAATTTTCGCTCATATACCTACAGCGTCTCATTCCTTCATTTGTGCTTTGTATCCCGAAGCCGTGTAAACACGCGATTATAATAACCACGCGTTGTGTCCCGGACTCGTGTTTGCACGTTGTTTACCAGCAGCGAAAAAGTACTCATAAAAGTCACAAGATGTCAATAAAATGGACTTTTTTGAACAGCTGGTAAATCACGTGAAAACACGGGACCGAGACACAACGCGTGGTTATGTAATCACGTGTTAACACGGCTCTGGGTTACAAAGTGTTAAGATCTCCCAAGTAGCATATATTTTCAATCATTTTTTTGATAATCATGTTTATATTAATGTTTGCTTAATCCTGTCCTATAATATTAAGAATTTATCAAAATTCTTTAAATAATAATGCACATTTGTCTGTGCTTTTCCCCGTGCAAACAGCGAGTAACAGAATAACCAAGAGTTTAATGATCTTCGTGGTGTAGTTGTCAGCGCGTTTGCCTACCACGTATGCTCGGGTTCGATTCCCAACGTGGTCGAGATGAAATATTTATTTAAAAAAGTATTTTCACACTAGAATATTTCATAGTCGCTGGACTGTTACCTGAAACGTAACTAACCATCGTACCTTCATGTAACAAAACTGATCAAGATACACTGCAATTGGTGTGTGAATTCAGTGCTCTATGCACCACTAAGTGCGAAAAAGAAATGACAATAATAATTATAATTATGCTCTTTTTGCTATTTGGGCGCAAATTTCCAGCCATAAACACAAAAATCCGGATTTCATGCTTCACGTTTTACGATTTTACTTGCATTCCCCCTCTCAATTCCCCGCTTTACCAGTCACTTACATTTAGAAAGACTTTTGTGTTATTCACTGTGTGACAGAGAGAGCAGAGCGATGCCATGTTATAGCATCCTCTTGCAACAGCATTTTATGAAATAATTTTTTTTTCTCAGAAAACACAAAATATTATGAAACAGTTTTATAAACACTATCATAACAATCATAACTACATTTTATCATATCGTTTAAGTCGTATTTAGCTTGGGTATTCCTGCTATCCCATCAGGAACTCGAGATTTTTTAAAACCTAACGCACGGAATGGCTTTCCTTAGAAAGAATTCTTACTTATTATCTGGGCCTCGATTACAATGGGAAGATAATGACGTTATACCTTCACCTTGACGATATAGTTGAAGATATTTTTTTTTCTAACGATTGCGAAGATACACCGCCAACCCCCCCCCCCCCCCCCTTCAGGTTTTGGGTGGGTACATCGATATGAAACAAGGGGAAGCGTACGTCACGGTACACATATCTACGCTCTAAAATGACATAGCTTCATATGACGTCATAGTTAAAGATAAAATACTCCCGACCGATTACGAAGATACGCTACCGTCTCCCCACCATCAAATTTAATGTAAGTACATCGGTTTGTATTGATGGATCCCCTCGATCGATCCCCTCGATACATTTATCTACGCATTAAAATCGACAAAAATAGTTTTGTTTCACCGAGCAATTTTTGCTTTAATAACGATTTACTTAAATTTTTAATAGTTTTGAGGTTGGAACTTTTTTTCTCAATAGCCTATTCAAAATATAAAAGAGAAATAAGTCAATTTTATTTATATTTTATAGTCGAATTTCATTCGACTTAAAACTGTAAGTTTCCGAAACGAGTAGCTAGATGTGAAAAACAAAGTCACTAGATTCTAGCCTATTATCATATAAAAGTATCTAGGCGTAAGAAAGTTGCCACCATAAAAAAATAATTAGTTATAATATTTTTTCCGTCTGTTTTACTATCTTCCGGAGTGAACGTATCGAGACGTTAAAGGAGCCGGCTTTGTAGTCGTTCGGTAGATAAATACAGACGATATAAAGCATTTTGTCTTGGCCAGTGTCAATTTTTTTTTAAAAATCATGTTCAAGCGAGCATTTTTTGCTTGAATTGGGAATTATTAGAGTTTATAATCTTTTTATCACAGAAGCCTATTTTAAATAAAAATAAGAATTATTTTCAATATTAATGAAGTAAGGAACGCGAACTAATTTTTGCGGTCATTCATTGGTTTGTTTCGATCATATGATGTCGATATGGCAAGTAGGTATAACATACCGAGGAAGATACAGATAGTACTGAAGTTAAGCATACCGTCTCGATATATACAGATGAAGAGAGCGTTCATAATTGAGGCTCTGATCCCAGATTCCTTATCATCCTAATGAAAAATTTATATTGTAAGTATTTTTAATAATTCGTTTATATGTACAAGCTCCATCTGCCCACTAAAAACCACTGTAATTTTATTTAAATACATATTTTTAAAGTGTTAGTAAATAATTTTTTTGGCTAGTCTGATTTTCAGTTTGCTGGAAGATATTGCTTTTAGCAATAAGTCCGCCAAAGCGCATACATTTTCGTAATTGAAGTTTTAATAAAAAAGTCCTATTGTATTTACCGCTTTGTTCTACGATCACAGGTTCATCATGGCCCCCATCAGCCTTGGACTGCTTGATGGAGAGGATAAGGAAGGCTTCCTCCAGAGTGGGACAGTTGAACCTGGCCATCAGTGCATCGGGAGACTCTTCAGCCAGGAGTTCCCCTCCTCTCATAAGACCGATCTAAACAAAAATTAAGTATTTTTATTATTTCTGATGTTGATGCATTCTTGAATACATTATTTACTTCGAAAACAATTTTAAACACATTTCAAATGATTTTCAAATGCATATTTTGCTTAGAGCAGTGGTCGGCAAACCGCGGCTCGCGAGCCGCGTGCGGCTCTTTAGCCACTCGAGTGCGGCTCATTAGTTATCATATATCATTATTTAGTCTACAGGTTCTATAGAAGAACTTCTAGGACTATTGCTTTTTGAATTATTGAGGATATTGCAAATACTGTAATCGAACGCACGGAGAAGCATCATATTAAACTTTATGAAATTATTTCAATTTCAACATACGGAGCTAAAATTATGATCGAAGTCAGAACGGTTTTTCTATTTTGCAAGCAAAAATTATTCACAAGATGCTTTTTTACCATTGCATCATTCATCAAGAGGCGAAAAATTTCAAATGTTATGGATTCGACGATCAAGATTGTCAACACAATTGTCGTTAAATCTCCTTTACATCGCTAATTTAAAGAATGTTTACTCAATAACAGAGAGTAAATATGGAGATCTTTACTGCATAATACGGTTCGTTGGCTTTGAAGAGGAAACTGTTTAACGAAAAGAAATTTGGCTCTCAAAATAAATCTTAACCGTCGTAATGCTGATCTTTGTCTCTTTTGACTTTTGAGTTTGCCGACCACTGGCTTAGAGTAATAATACGCCACTAATAGAGTCGTTCATACGAACAAAAACCATTATATGCCACGAAGTTAGCTACAGTTTACAGCAATACAACGGGCCGAAGGTTCTCAGGTCGTGAACTGCAAGCGCCCGTTCAAACCAAAAATTTGGAAGGCTTTTGTTCTACGATTCTATGCAATACAGCTCTTTAAGCGGGAGCGAGTGATTACTTAGAGATATTTGGAATACATTTTGGAATACGAAAAGTATTTTGAATACATTTTGAAATGTATTATTTTGAATACATTTTGAAATGCGTTATCTTAAATACATTTTTGAATGCATCATAGAGTACAGATACAAATATCATTATTTCGAAAACATTTTCAATTACATTTCAAAAGGTATTTCGAATATATTTTATAATTCATTATTTCGAAAACATTTTCAAACGCATTATTTTGAAAATCTTATTTTAAATAAATAGGCACGAAGGTTTTCACGGTCACGGTTATCAATTTGTTTCTTTTTTGGGTGATACCGTGTGTGTTGGGTTTGTTCCGACGTTTCGGCTAACATTGCAGGAGCCATATTCAGGGTAAACTAAGTGTCACTTATTTGTTTATAAATTTGTATAAACCACTTAATTTTTTATTTTTTTAAATTACACTTCGACCGGTTTCGAGGTTACTACCTCATCGTCAGGAATTTAACTAACTTATAATTAAATACTATAAAGAGTATTGCTTTCAATAATGGCTATGAACTAAATTTAATTGACAATATTTTGAATAAAAAACTTAAATTAAACTATAGGAAAAAATACTTATACAGTTCCCAAAATATTTCCAATAAAAATGAGAACTGGCGTAGAATTTTGTACATTAATTCATTTTCTAATAATATAGCACAAATTTTACCTAACAATATTAGGCCAGCTTTTTATACTAAAAATAACATAGGTAAAATATTAACAAATTGTCAAGATAAGGATGATAAATTAAATCATTCGGGAATTTATAAACTAAATTGTTTAAATTGCCAAATTTCTATATTGGAAGTGAGAATCAAAGAACATATAAGATGTCTGAGTAATAATAATTTTTCAGAATTCGCAAATCATCTTATATCCGAAAACCATGAATTTAATCAAGAAACGTGTGTAGAAATTTTGCATGTCAATAAAAATGGTTTTCGTTTAGATAATTTAGAACGATTAGAAATTAGTAAAGCCATTAATCAAAAACTTCAAATAATAAATAATCAATTAAATTTAACTTCGAGTCCTCTTTTAAAACTATTCCCGTTATGATTTATTTTATCTTCTTTCTTTCTCTTTCTTTCAATTTTTTGTCTCTTTCATACAATATTTCATTAAATAAATAGCAAGGCGTGTAATTATAATAGTTTAATTCCTGACGATGAGATAGTAACTTCGAAACCGGTCGAAGTGTAATTTAAAAAAAAAAAAAGAAAAAAAAAAAATGAAGTGGTTTATACAAATGTATAAACAAATAAGTGTAAAATGTCATACCACAAAGTGAAAAATGTTTTTGATAACAATAACATAAACTAAGCGTTTTGTAACGTCGGAACAAATCCAACACACACGGTATCATCACCCAAAAAGAAACAAATTAATTATTTCAAATACATTTTCAAATACATTTATTTCGAATACACTCTCATATGCATTATTTCGAACACATTTTCAAATACATTATTTCGACTACAATACTTTGAATACATTTTCAAATGCATTATTTCGAATAAATTTTCCAATCAATAAATAAATTTGCATACTTTTTCATATGAGATTTATCTGACTGAATTACTTAACCTACAAGAAAAAATCAGCAGATGAAAGAATTATAGGAATATGGATGTTCCAACATGGAAAAAATGGTAAATGATACACAGTATGTAAGGTTCCCACTTAAACCAACAAATGACAGGTAGGCTGAGCGAATTCTAAGAATCCCTTATTCACTTCTCAATGTTCTCCATCTCTGTTGTAATTCGTACATTATCAATCCATGTTTACCTATGTCGTACAATGACGAAGTCCTCTTTCTTTTGATTCTACGCTTTGCTAAATCATGTCATAATAATTCTTAACCAATTACGTTAAGTTAGCTGATCTAACACTTATAAATTATTATAGCCATGCGTAATATAATATAATGGTTAACAATTCTCCATACTTATATTACGCCATTTCATGCGCCATCAATTTCTATATGAATAAATTAAGCATTTAAAAGATTGATGTAACATATCCGTAAAAAAATACCTTATCGGAAATCTTGTAGGAAATAAAAAAATATGGCGAATTTCCTTGTACCGACATTACATGTAATTTAATTTATGAAATTAGCTGTTATTAGTGAAGTCCTGGTGCCAACCCTTATGCATGGAAGCGAGTAAGGAATTGGAAAAATAAAGATGAAAGTAAATGAAAGAATGCTGTCGAAATGTGCTCTGTGTATGCTAAAACGGAATTATTACTCTGACGGTAAAACTATGCACGACAGGTGAAAAAAAATGACAAGATCATTTCGCGACAAGATCTGGACTTTTTTGGTGTCAGCCTTTCTAGTTTTAAACAATCACAAAGATCTGGTATTTCTTCATTTTGTCTTGAGGTAGTTAATTGAAAAAAATCTCTTATTGTTTTTATGTATATTTCATTTTTACTTTTTATGTTTATTCATTTACATATGTTTTTTTTTTTTCTTTTTAAAACTAGTATTTTAACCGTATCTTATTTAAAAAAAAATTATAAATGGTATATTCTGTAATTTATTTTTGTTCTTCAATTTTTATTATTATCGGTATGTTTTCCAATTTATATTTTTGTTTAATTTCTTAATTACTCATTTTATATATTATAATGTGTATTTGTGGTTCAATTTTTATTATTATCGGTATGTTTTATAATTTATAATAATTGTGTCTCATTTATTTACTATTAATGGCATATTTTCTAATCTATTTTTATGATTCAATTTTTATTATTATTACTTGCATGTTTTCTAATTTAAATTTATATTGATTTTTTATAATGTTATTATTATTCTTTGAATTTATTAAGCATCATTTAATGAAATTGAAAATAAAAAAACACATGAATAAAATAAGGTCCTTCCTAAACACAGGAATTTCCTAGCTAGTCGGGACCTGAAACAAATAAACTCTGTACATTTTAAAACTGTGAAATACTAAATAAATAAATAAATAAATAAATTATTATTCTGTCCTAGATTTAATTTTCTTTATTTAAATTTTATTTCTGTTGTGCTTCTCGCTACTGTCCGTGGCCCTGTTATAGGTCCTGTAGGATATACAGATCTGGTAGCTTCCAAAAAGAATTTCAAGGCTTTTAAAAAGTTTTGTAATCATTTCGGCGAATTGACCATGTCCAATCAATTTAATCCCAGTCAGTGAAGAATTCACTTCCTCCTCTTCTCAATTCAATGAAGTACATATTATGTACTTCTGGATTACTTTCTTTCAGCACAAAGATGCTAAGGCTACCAGATTTCAGAGAGCTTCTTCGGGCAGCTTTTCTTGTTTGACAACGAGCAAATTTTCCGTGTATTTGGGCACCGCCAAGGAGACTTATGTCCTCAGATGCGGTGTGCGGTATGTGTTGGGCAAGCTGTGTTTGTATGTATTATAAGGATATGTGTTTGCTATTTCTTGAAAAAACAAAGTCCGTTAATACATGAATAAAAAAATAAATTATGTAAGGTTAAGATAAGCTCTATCGACAAAGCGAGAAAAGAGTCCTGCGTTGGTTTGGACACGTAGATCAAGTAGACGGCGAAAAAAGGGCTAAAAATACTTATAGTCCTTAAAATATAGCTTGATTAGAATGACATTTGTCAGAAAAAGTGACGACATAACTTTGTAGTGACGTCTAAAGAATTATTTATATTGACACACGAAAAATCATTCGTGTTAATTTTTTTTATACCATGCTTGACACATAAATCAACATAAATATATAAAACCAGCAATATTTTGAGTCTGTCTAAATTTTTGTAGACAAGGACGGGATTCAACTCCCCGGGGAGCTGTTTATATTAACATATTAAAACAGGTCAATGGCTGGTTTGAGTGGCCACTTTACACACTGTGTAACTTCACAAACATCAACAGATGAAAGAGTTGAAGGAATATAGATGTTCAAATATGGGCAGAACGGTGAATGTTACACAGTGTGTAAAGTGGCCACTTTGACAGGTCATAATTCCTGTAGATGCCTAGACTTCTATATTACTTTATCTTAAATGTTCTTTATCTCAGTTGTAATATGTTAATATAAAATCAGCTTTAAAACTTAACTAACAATAAAATAAACCTAATTATTAACGACGTTCTTAGAAGGTTACATCATTTAGAAATAACGTTAAAGATGGGACAAATTGATGGAATAAAAAAATTATTCATTTGATGTTCATGAAAAAAGTATAAATGTCTTATTTTTTGGTGATTAATTGTGTTAAACACACAATAATAGGTTGGTTTTAACGTTTTTATTTCAATTTTCGGAAACAGAGTTTCATAATTGCATGAAAAAACTGATAAAATCGATTTGATTAGTGATTAGTAATTTCCTATCAGTAATGACATTACTTTGACAGCTGTCATTCTAATCAAGCTATATTTCAAGGACTATAGAGTGCAAATGTTAAGAGGAAACGCGGTCTGCTTATATTTCATACATATTCTCGTATTTTCTCCCTAACTTATGGCACTAAAGAGATGATGTTTTTTTACGCAATACAGATATTTACCATTAGCGTGTCTCTATAGTTTTGCTTTTTTGATCAATTGATTCCTACCAGAGCTAGAACCATCCAAAAACCCAAAAAGCGCACAGTTTTACCTGTTAAGTTAAGCATAATCTGTCCGATGTGCAGTTGCCTTTTTCGCACAATGTATTTGTTATTTCAAAAAAATGAATTGAATTGAAAAAATTCAATTTATTTATATATACGCCTAATGGGCATTTTTAAGGACATATTTATATATAGAATATTATTAATTAGAAAAGTAGAAAGACACAATGGCATTGGTATGGTATTTTATTAACATAGTATTGAATTTTTTTTAAATCGTTGATTTTATTTTTTGCATAAATCTGCCCCATAATGTTAAGAATCTAAATTGATTTATTTATATATACGCCTTGTGGGCATTTTTAAGGACATATTAATACATAGAAAATTATTATGAAGAAAGGTAGAAAGACACAATGGTATATAGTAGACTTTGTGGGAGTGGAAGCGGGAGAGAGGTGTTTATAATTGAATTTGATTCAGTGATCGTTTGAAAGAAGACAACTTGTTATCAAAGAAATCAAGACTGGTATGTTTGTCGGCAGACCTAAGAATTCTGGGCATAGGGGAATGAAAACCATAGTGAGTTCTATGGTTATCCGTATAAAAGAGAAGTTTTGTCAGAGGTTTCTAGTTGGGATATATAATTTTATTGAGCTCAGTAGTTCAGGCGCATCAAAGAAATACAAATTCTTCAAAATAAGTCAATGAGGATTATACTCAAAAGAAATATCTATTCTAATGTAGAAATAATGCACAAAGAAATTGGATTGCTCACAGTAATGCAGCAAATTAAATATAATGTAGCAATTTTTATGCATAAAATAATTAAGGGGATGAATAAAATAAAAACAATAATTAAATTTAACCGACAATGTCATACATATGAAACACGGGATAAAAAAAAGATAAGATTACCAATGAGGAGAATAACAGAATCTCAAAACTCATTGTACAAGGGATTGAAGCTGTACAATGAGTTACCTGAAGAAATAAAGGAGATAAAAAAGATCGAAATATTTAAAATTAATTTGAAAACATACGTTATTGAGAATTTTTTATAAAAACATTGTAATGTTATTAAAAGTTTATATTAGTTCTGAAAATGTTATGAACTAACTTAATAAAGCATAAATAAATAAATAAAGAGTGAGTTGAGAATTTCAAATAGGACTAGAAGGTCGGATTTATTTCGACGGTCTTAAAAACAAGATATATTTAAGCTAGTTTCTAACTCATTATACATATATTGGTTTGTGGATAAGCCCAACCTCCAGCCTATCTTTCTCAAAAATCGATGTTGAACTGATTCAATATTCTTGATGTGAACATCATAATACGGAGACCAGATAACAGAGGAATACTCAAGGTGCGGGCGAACTAGGGAATTGAAGAAGCGAAGTGATGGTTTGATGTCGTGTTAATATTTATAATATTACCTTGTCGGCTTGTCGAGCTTCTTCTATGTAATGTGTCGTGATGATTACAGCCACTTTGTTCTTTGCTGACAGTTCCACAAGATAATTCCATATTCTGTAATAAAACGAACACAGTACATTAAAATTATTTATGTTTAAAGCATTAATTTTGTGGTCAAACATTTTGACTAATGTTAGTAAATATTTGTATATAACCACTATCCGACTTTTTTAGCCTACCGGTTTCGAGACGTACCAGTCTCTTTTTTTTAAACACTTTATATACATATACAATATATATACATATAAGGGCGGGCATATTGCCTTAAGGCAATTTCTTCCTACCTACCCAAACCGTTCAGTTTGGGAAAATTATAATTACATGGACATATTGAATCTTACAATGTTTTACAAAAATTAAAAACAAAGATTAACAAAATAAAAATGTATAAAAAATTAACACTATGCTACGAATATAAAAAAAAAACACTATATTATGATGAGAGGAGAGGGGGTGGAAAGGTGGTAGGTTTATTTATTATTCATTATTGCATTTAGCCGGCGCGGCGGTTGGCAAGCCAAGTGTCAAGAAAAGCAGTCGCCATGGTAATTGTAATTTAATTTTTACTTTTTTGATACTCATTGCTTTTTTGCAAATGTAATATATTTTATTATTTTTTATAGTAAACGCCGATTTTTCGCCAATGAACTGTATTTATTTACGAGGATAACAAAAAACGAACTGACGCGAGCGTTAACTTAAAAATTACACACGCGTCGACTTATGACTGGGATAGCTTAAACATGTTCATAGTGATCGCTCAAATGCTTAACATGTTTTTAAGCACGTCGATAGTTATTTGTGATTCAGCTACTGGTGGATAAGCCCTGTAAATGCCTAGACTTCTTTATTATTTTCTCTAAAAGGTTCTTCATCTCTGTTTTAATACGTCAATATTAACAGCTCCCCAGGGAGTTGAATCCAGTCCTTGTCTTCAAAAATTTGGACAAACTCAAAATATTGTTGAATATATTATAGTTGATATATTTACTAGATTATACAGGGTGTTCATTAAACCCCATCACTTCCGAAACCACGATGATCAGTATGAGCAAGAAGACATATTGGCACATTAAAATATTTTTTTGGAACTAATAAAATTTAAAAAAATTAAATATTAAAAAAAAGCAAATGGTTGCTTACTTCTGCAGGGCAGAAACGAGGAGGGTGAGGGGGAAGTCTGATACTGCGGCGCAGTTTCCTCACTGCTCCCCTGCAGAACTTAGCAACCATTTGGTTTTTTTTTAATATGTAATTTTTTCTAAATTTCTTTGTCCTAAATATTTTTAAAATATACTAATATGTCTTCTTGACCATACTGACCATTGTGGTTTCGAATGTGACAAGGTTTAAAGAAAACCCTGTATTTTTATTTTCATTTATTTATTTTATAAGTGTTTGGCTAGCATTTTAATATATTTATTAAATTCTGATTCTTTATTTAAATCGTTTATTTCCAAGACCCGCTATCATGCCGCTAGACCAGTGTTTTCCCCGGTGGGGCGTACGCCATAAAAATAAATAAAAGCCTTCTGTCTCTCCTTAAATCGTGGTCAAAAGTATAAAGTCTAATAAAGGTTTTATTGAATTTTACTATAAGTTCTTGGAACTTTTTCATGGATAAATAACAATGTATTTTATCATAATAAAATATATCACACATAATAAACGCTATTCATTCCATAGTGTAGAATCTAACTTGAAGAAATCATACAATGCATCTATAAAAGATGACATTGACTTAATCGTATTGGCTTACGTATTCAATTATTGATAGGTTTACTATTTTCTACGACTATTATTATGTGCCGTGTCCGGTTTGATAAAGAATACAGTTCTGTTTGAAGTGAAATAGAACCGAAATCATAGATGAGTATTTTTGACTCGATTGAGAAAAAATCCCCAAAAATAAAAATCGAGTGGATATAAGTCCGCCTTATGTAGTTGTGGGCCGATTACACATCGGTACAATTAAAGTGGATTGATTTTTATGATATTATTTTTTATTTATTTACTAATATTGGGATTTTTTTATTTATTTACTAGAATTGGGTTGTGGTCCTGTGGCTAGTGTCTCGGACTCACGGACCAAAGGTCTGTGGTTCGAATCCCACTCTACCCCAACTTGATTCCCATTTTCTAATAGTGAGTTATTTATATTTGGGTAAATCATAAGAACACACATATATTTTTATTTTTTTTTAAATAAAAAAAATATTAATGCTTCTTTCAGGTTTAAGTTTGTATTGTGTTTGAAAGAATAAAAACAAGCAATTTTTTTGTAAATTATATTCGACAAATTTTAGTAGGGATTTTGATAAAAAGTATGTACAAATAAAATTATGCATTGTCAGCCCTAGATGAAATTATAAAAAAATCTATTCTAATGTGCGGTCAAAATTAGAGCCTTAAATTTACTTTTTATTTTTTCCACATAGTAAACAATGGTTAATAATAAAAACAATGTGACCTCACTGGGGTTACCCGTGCCGAGGACACTTAACAATATACTTCATTAAAAAAAAAATTTACGTGTGAGAATATACAATTATTTATGTTATATTCTCACGAATATATTTTCTCGTTTGACAACGAGCAAATTTTCCGTGTAGTGGGCACCACCAAGGAGATTTACCTCCTTAGGTGCGGTGTGCGGTATGTGGCGGGCTAGCTGTGAGAATATAAAATAAGACTTAATATACACAGATAACAAACAAAATATTCAGACAGTTTCAGACACTACGTATTTATGCTTATATTTACCTATGTTATTTATATTACAAAACGCATAATAAAAAAAACAACATAAACTATACATTTGTGGAGCAATTGATTCAATATTGGTTTAGGCGAATGAGACAATCCATTTTACTTCTACATAGCTCCACTATCCATTTTTTTAGCCTTTTTAAACATTTTCTCGTTACTTATTGAAGATCTAGGCGGAAAAACGACAAATGTCACATAAATTAAATTTTACAGGAAAGCAATAAAACTTCTCAATTTCTAATGACACAGGATTTTCTTTGCCGTTGATATTGTAAAATATAGGCAATACAATAAAAACATAAAAAAACGTTTCATTTTTGTCTCTTTTCAAATAAAAAATACATAATAAAATAATCGCGTGACATTTGTTGTTTTTCCAAAAATTACGCACATTTATTGTTTTCCCAAAAATTAAGCAAATTTGTTGTTTTTCCACCAAATTGGTGGATAAAAAATGCACCTATCTTGTTAAAAATCAGGAAAATGCTTAATTTATCTAACCAAGCATTAAGATTTTACTTGTGATATGTATTAAGGAGGAATAAAACATTGATTTTTATTACATGGACGATGAAAATTTATTAAAAGAACAAAATTTATTTTATTTTATTTTATTTATTTCGAATACAAACAGATGTACAGGTTAAATTAATATTAAAAAAATAAAAATATAAATATAAAATGTAAACATAGTAGGGCCTGCCATCCAATTATATGTATTCACTAAATAATACTGTAATAAAGCGACGACGGCTTGAAGTTTAAACTATATAAATAATAAATATACTATATATTAAAATAAGATAAATATGGACAAAACAAGGAGATAGTGGAAAGGAAAAGAAGGAAATTGATAAGGAGTGGTAAAGGATGATTGAAGGAAAGTGAGAGTGGAAAATTGCATTTGATTTATTGATTAAACGAATTATGAATGAAGAGCATGAATCAAGCCTATTAATTCTCTTCTGTACATATTGTATGTAGTGTTAAATATATCAAGACTATTAATTTTTTTGTTAAATGTTTCACATATACGAGGGATTGTAGAATGTTTCCGATGATTAGTTTTAAATTTACGAATATAGAAAATATCAGAGAGTCTAGTTGGCCTGGAGGGGACACGGTAAGCAAGTAGATTAATTAGTTCCGGGGAATCGAATTTATTATTGACAATTTTATAAAGCAGGATCTGATCAAACATATCTCTTCTGTGTGCTAATGAAACAAGGTTATAAAATTTTAATGAAGCTAAATAATTTGGAAAATGCAAGTGAAATTTGTATTCTAGTTTTTTCAGGAATTTTTTTTGAACATTCTCGATTCTATTAATATTTAATTTATAAACAGGAGACCAGATAGCAGTGCAATATTCAAGATGGGGGCGTACGTAAATAATTAAAAAAGGAAAAAAGTAAAATTGTAGAACGAAAGATTTAAAAACTAATCGCTAACACCTTCACTATCCACTTCAATGTCGTCTTGCACATCATTATCACTTATTAAATTTTCATAAAATATTTTATTTTCAGGATTTTGTAAATACTTTGTCAATTTTATCATATCGTTTTTTTTTGCGGCCTTTATGGGTACTAAGCCGGTGTGTTATTTGTCGGAGAATTTTTTTTCGGACTAAAAATGAGTCCCATTGACCCATAAAGTTTTGCTTGGCAAGAACTTCACCCACCCTATCTTTGTCTATTTTGTATTTTTTGATTTTTCTTAACTCGAAGTTTTTTCCAAACGACGGCTTAAAGATTTGTTTCAAGAAATCTTTCATATTATAAAAATCCGATGATTCTGGCTTGACAAATATGCTATGAGTCAATACTTTTACTTTGCAAATCTTATTATTTTATTTTTTACACTCATTAACAACCCTCTTTTTAGGTTTCTGAGATACTTGCACACTCAAAACATCCATTTTAAGTAAAACAATTCAGCTTTAGTACAAAATAGCCTTAAATTGAACGTTCACCTTCAAACTGCACACTAAAAATGACAGTTAGAAAGAAAAATACTGTTTTTAAACAATTTGTGAAGGACATATATTGTTTTTCCACAAACACGAAATTTGTATCTAGTGATTCAGTGGGTATTGGTTGTTTTGACCTTATTTATAACTTGTATCGGAAAGAGGGTGGGCACTAGATAATATAAAGGCAATTAAACAGTTTGACAAAATTTTGGACATTTGCTGCCAAGGTCTTCAATTGATTTAATGGACAGTGGACGTAGGTTATAGATTTCAATTGCATAGTACTCAAAATCCGTTTGTGCGAAAGTGGTATTAGTTTGTATTTGTTTAAGTTGTCTTTGTGTTGAGGGTCTAGTGATTATATTATTTGTATGTGTTGTATTGTTGGGGTTATGTCTTTCGTTTGAGTGAGAATAGTTTTTAAATCTGTTAGCGAGTACTGGTTTACCATATAATTGCTTTGGTGTCATAAGTTGTGATTTGTGGAATATTTTTTCAGTAGA
Organism: Micrasema longulum; assembly: GCF_059751315.1. Lineage (NCBI taxonomy): Eukaryota > Metazoa > Arthropoda > Insecta > Trichoptera > Brachycentridae > Micrasema > Micrasema longulum. Next base: position 53,981 of record NW_028277380.1, on the reverse strand, counting down.
TGTCTATATCGTAACTCTAAGTATTATTTTAATTATGGATTTTTGTGCAAAAAATTCACCATTTATAACTGTGTCATCGTACCACCCCAATTTTACGGCAAAATTGAAATGGTGAGCTTTCTTTTAAGTGATCGTCAACGTCAGGGGGACCGGACATGACACGCGAAGAAGAAACATAATATCTTTCGCGACTAGTCGTTACTAGGAGCATTCTCTCGCTCCAATTTTTGGCCACCTTTTCCAACAAATCTGGCGTTATTTCCAAACAGTGCGTTTAATATTTGCTTTCAATGCCTCAAGAGTTGTTGGTTTGTTTTCATAGACTATGGACTTAACAAAGTCCTATAGTAAATAATCCAATAGCGTCAATCCACTGCATGACATAACCAATACTATTTTAAATATCATCAACTTTTCTGCTCACTCAAATTTAAAATACACATTTGGTCATAATATTCATAATTACAATACGCGTTATTCAAGGAATCTTCACATGTCTAAGTTTCGCTCAACAAAGTTTGGCAGTAGGTCCTTGGAAAATATTGGCCATTCCGAATATAATAAACTGCCTGATGAGCTAAGACACGAAAAACTCAATAAAAAATCCAGAAGTGTCGCAATCAAAAAATATTTCTTAAATCTTTTTGAAATTAATAATTATTAATGTTGTTTGTATAAGATGGTGTTTTATGTTTCTTATACAATAATGTTTTCTTTTCATTTTGGATGTATTAATTTGTATGATATTATGTATTGTCAAAAAATGTTTTTTCTTATGTACGGTCCCAAATGAGTTTCTAATAACTCCTGGGAGTATAATATGTAATATTTGTATTTTATGTTTTTTTTTTTTTTTTTTTTTTTTATTACTGGAAACATAAAGGCCAATCAACAGAACCATTTCTGAAAATCACGCTGTCGCCAGACTTGTCACGCAATCATGGTTTCACGATGAACCCGATATGTTTGGTGAACTGATTTTTAAAGTAATTTTCTACAATTCGCAAGCGTTGTTTGAGAGATAGGCATTCCATTATAAATTTGAGTATTGTTACGGAGTACAATGTAGTGTTTGCGCGAATGTTACGAAATCCATGGACAGTCAGACGAACAAATATATTCAAACTCCAGGAACTAGAGATAGGAGAAAGACTAACATCGAGGTGTGAAAAAAAATTCTGCAGTTCTTCGAACATATTTCCAGAGGAAACTCTGGTAGTTTGGAGAAAACTATCCTCCTGGAAATTGTTGAAGGGACAAGGTCGCGTGGACGTCAATCGACAAGAACGAGCGGCTTTGTCATTGAATTATCAGAACTTTCACTGACAAATCATCGCTTCAGTTCGTTTTAATTTGTTTTTTTAATTTTATTTTACAGAAACAGTCAACAATGATATAATAACATAAAAAAGACGGTTTAAAGACAGACCAGCGAAGTTTCTAAATAAAAATCATACACATTAAATTGTCGTACTACAAAAGGGTGTGTTTGAGTGTATTTGTATGAGAGTAAGTGTATAGGTGTATTTGTGTAGGAGTAAGTGTTTAGGTGTGTATAAGCGTGGGCATAATTAAAGAGCAAGTGAAAGCGTATCGCAGCCAAAAAGAACGAGTCTTAATATTGAAATTTTAACTTAAATATTAAATTCAAACTTACATCAGAATAGAAAAATGTGGGAATGGGTGGCAAAATCATTGAATAGCTAACAAGTTATCTCTTTTAACGACCACAAATGGTAAAAATAAAATACAAATATAGTCAAATGGAGACTTGTGATTTTGGGATACCTCAGGGTACGGTGATAGGTCCGCTTTTATTTATTCTCTATGTCAATGACATATTTTGTCAAAATTTAAATAAAAAAATAATATCATATGCCGATGATACGGTTGTTTTAGTTGAGAGAGTTAACTGTAACTCAGTAAATTTAGTAGCTAATGACGTTATAAATAAATTGAAAATAAGGTTTGACTAAAATATATTATCTTTAAATACGGAAAAGACAAACATCATTCCATTTTTTATTAACAAAACTAATTTAGATTCAGTAGTAAAAATAATAATTCACCAAAGCAATTGCAACAAAACTAGCTGCGATCTTACATGTTCAGTACTTGATACAACAGATAAAATTAAATATCTTGGTGTATACATAGACCAAAACTTAAAATGGAAAGACCATATTAGTGAACTAGTTAAACTAATTAGAAATTGTATTTATATATTTATTAGATTAAGGAATATTTAAAAAATCAACAATTTAAAATAGCTTATTACTCAATTGTACAATCTGTGTTACAATATGGTATTGTAAGGTGGGGTGGTTCATATGCCAAAATATTAAACCCTCTAAAATAGTAAAAATATGAATTAATAAAGTAATTCTAAAGAAACCCTCAAAATTCAATACGGAAAGTCTATTTAAAATATTTAAGGTTCATACAGTAGACACCCTTTATAATATAAATTATATTTTAAAAATTTATAAAGAAGAAAAAATAAAAGAAATTGAGATGAACAAGTCACTCAGATACCAACATAATATTAAAATCCCCATATTACACACAAGTCATGGTCAAAATAGCTTTGTCTTTAAAGGTGTAAAAAATTATAATAATCTTCCCAATGAACTAAAAAGTATTAACAATAATATATTAATAAATAAATTTAAAGTAAATCTAAAAAAAATTTTTGAACGCGTGTAACTACATTAATTTTGACAAGCAAGAATGTATTATTGTTCTTTGATTTTTCTTTATTTATCCTATGGTTTTTTTCTCATGTACTCGTATTAAAAATAATAAAAACTCTTATAAATAGTCTCTTTTTTGAAGAGTTACAGTGATAACATTTACTAGATGCGTAAAAGTAGATATGTATGGAATTTTTAAAAAACATGTACCTTTTATGAAATTTATTAATAAAAAATAAAAAAATATTTTTAGGTAAATTAAGGGACATGTTAAATATATCAACAGATGAAAAAAAAGTTCGACAAGAATAATAGACGAAAGAGTGTTGTGCATAGTTAGTGCTACAGACTGGCACATGGAATAAATACTTATTTCTTGTCACGCAAAAGGCGACATTAAGATTAATTTTGATGAGTAGGTTAAAAGAGTCTTCATTCAAGAAACTAAAACACAAATCAGCAGAAATAAAGCTTTTTTTACGAAATAGGCATAAATAATCACTACAACTTGAGACAAAATTCGTTAAAAAAAACAAAAAAAAATACTTAAAAAAAAAAAAAATAATTTGATTTTATAAATAAAAAGTTTTTCCGCACTCTTGTAAATCAATTTAGTTAAAAATGGTATGTTGGACAAAAACGAACTGAAGCGACGAAATGCCTACAGGATAGCACAAGATCGTTCCAGATGGAGGGAGGTTGTCTACAGACGAGCCATTCCTGAAGACGGGCGTGATCACCATCCGCAGACATGAGGCGTGGATTAAAAAAGACAGAGTCCAAATGTATTATAAAAAAAGATTATCATCATTATTTTGACAAGAGACAGTTCTATCACGACAAAAAAAAACACAAAATTCCGTATGCATTTATAAAAACAAATTAGATCCAGAAAGCAAAGGATTGTGCTCCCTTACTTGCCTAGAACTAGAATAAACGAATCCAGTCCTTGTCTATAAAAATTTGAACACATTCAAAATATTATTGTTACAATGGAGTAAGAGAACATTGTTGACATTTCTTGACCCTGTCGAGAGTTTAAATTAAACATTTAACTTTCTAATTTTTACGTTTTTTTTTTATTCTCGAGGTATCTCAGTTCACAACCAAGGATTTGGCATGATTAACAAGTTATAATATATCAAAAGTTTTTCACGGAAGAGAAAAAAATGTATAGGCGATCGAAGGCCAAAATAAGTGCCTAGTAAATAATTTATCAATATATTATATGGGAAGCTACTTGAACAACAAAAACATCATACTAATATTTCCGCGTGGAAAATTTCAATAGACTATTTCGATACATATTTTCTGTTGATTACAATCGTTCATATGGAAAAAACCCATTCTTAAATTATCAATCACGAAGTTAGCTACAGTTTACTGCGATATAACGGGCCGTAGGTATTCAGGTCGAAAATTGAAAGCGCAAAACGAAACCGTTCGTTATACGCTTCTTAAACTAAAAGCAAAACCGAAAATTTGAAATGCTTTTGTTCTGTGCAATATTGCAAAAGGGCTTTTCTTTAAGCGGGTAGCGAATCATTCCTATGAGCAGATAACTTACTAGATTCGATGTATGTTACCTATAGAAAAAACTAAATGAATCGTGTAGATCGATTCTTCAAAATCCTAAAAGACACTGTATAACTTTTCTCTGATGATTGATATTTTTTTTAATTTTTTATTTATTTTTTTATTTTTTTACAGTTTAAAAATGTACAGAGTTTCTTTGTTTCAGGTCCCGACTAGCTAAAAAATTCCTGTGTCCCCTTCCTAAGAAGGACATTATTTTTAACATGTGTTTATTTTTATCTATTATTTCATTAAATGATGCTTAATAAATTCAAATAATAATAATAACATATGGAAAAATCAATATAAATATAAATTAGAAAACATGCGAGTAATAATAATAAAAATTGAATCATAAAAATAAATTAGAAAATATGGCATTAATAGTAAAGAAATGAGACATAATTATTATAAAATACAAAACATACCGATAATAATAAAAATTGAAGCATAAATACACATTATAAAATATAACATTAGTAATAAGAAAATAAACGAAAATATAAATTGGAAAACATACCGATAATAATAAAAATTTAAGCATAAATATAAATTTGAAAATATATCGTTAGTAATTAAAAATTGAAGAACAAAATACAAAAAATGAATAGCCTTTTAACTTCAAGATAATTTTATTATAATCGATTAGAAGTAACGAATCTTATATAATCCGTTCGGACGTAATCGAATAACTCACCATTATCGAATATTAATTATGAGAGACAGATATCTTAAGTAATTTTTAGTACCTTGAAATAATCACAAAACAAATAATGAACCTGATTTGGAAATACTTCATTTGATTGAAATGATACCAAGGTTACTATTATTCCCCAGTTAGGCCTAGATTTCGGAAATTGTTAATTCTGATCGAAACTGGTCGACATTGAAGCGTATAAATTATTTATTATACAAAAGTCTAATATCAGTTTAGGATTAACGAATTCACCGGTACCCAAAAACAAGAAGTATTTAAAAATTGCAGCAACGTCTGCCTGTTAGGGAATTGAATCTAAAATTTACACTTTAAACGCTAGATACGAAATTTGGCGAAATGAGAACTCTCGCCTTTCACACAGTAGCCAGGCTCTTTATTGACCTGCGCCCTGAATATAATATAGGAAGTTAACAGAGTTATCTTCGACTGTTCTATGAAGAAAAACCGATGAGTATATTTGCATGAAAATTTAAAGTATCTTCGCCGGTTATCAATAATTGAAGATGATTAGAAAAAAAAACTGTATGCATATTCTGCTTTTCATACAGACAACTTAATATTACTTTGTAGATAAAATTTCAGATAAATGTTAACTTCCCATTGTACTCGGGGCCCCGGGTTTGGAATCCGAGAACTATTCACGAGAATTCGTCCAAATAGATCTTTACAGATCGTAGTTAAGTCAGGGCCCCGATTTAAATGGGAAGTTATCAATTATCTTCTATTGTATTTACAAAGTGAAATAAAGTTTTCTGTGTGAAAAGCAGAACATGCATGCAATTTTTTCTTCTAAACATGTTCAATAGGGAAATTTAACATACTACGAATACCGATTAAAGTATATGAAATGTATTTAGAATAATTAATTGTATTTTCAAAATCAATATGGATATTGAGGAGAAATGTTTTCATACACAAATGTAAAAAAGAAATTCAATAAAAACGTTTGTAGAAAAACGCGACGTGTTTCGAAAAATCGAAATATTTAAAATTAATTAATTGAGAAATTTTTATATTTAAAAAAATATATAATTGAATGTTTATATTAGTTCTTAAGATGATATGAACTAACTTAATAAAGCATGAATAAAATAAATTAATAGCACTGACCCTCACCTCTAAGAATAAGAATAAGCTATACGGGGCTGTATTTCAATATTTTTACATAAATACAATCGGGTAAAATCGTCATCACAATTCCCCTTTCCGCACCCAGTGGTGCATAACGCACTGCATTGGTAAACCAAATGCAGCGTAGTTTGATCATCTGTTACACGAAGGTAAGGTGAACAGTATTACGCTTCGGGTGCGAGTCCAGGAACAATGAAATTTTGCAGTGAACGAACGGTTAAAATCAACATTTCATGTCCACCCTGGCAGGAATCGAATCCAGGACCCCAAGATTGGACGTAATGGTAGACGAACGCGTCAACTCCTACGCAATTAGGCGGACATATCTCTACTCGATTTTTTATTCAGGACTTTTACCTGAAAGCAACCATTGAGTAGAAAACACTGTCAGGGTTCTGGTTCTATTTCACACCCAGAAATATAATATATTTTATAGGGAAATATAACACACTACGAATACCCATAAAAATATATGAAATAGATTTTGAATAATTTATCGTATTTTTAAAATCAATATGGATATTGAGGAGAAATGTTTTCATACATAAATGTTAAAAAAAAACCAATAAAATACGTTCGTAGAAAAACGCAACGTGTTGGGCCTTGGTTGTTGTGACGTCAAGATTCGTGATATTGTTCTCCACAAATTTCAAAGTCCAGAAAAAATAAATATGAATCGTGACGAATAAGGGGCGTGGCCAATGCAATCACCGCTTTTGCGAGAATTTAAAATTACAAAAAAATTAAAAATTACAAAATTACATAAAAAAAAGTATTTTTATGCTATTAAATTTTAGCATTTTTTTTTACTGGACTATATTTCATAGACCTTTATTACATGAAAATGTTTAAAAAAAAGTGATATTTCTTTATTCAAAGAAAATAACTACGCAGGTAGGTTTATGTATTAGAAAATTATATATTATATACTATGCAAAATAAACAAATACTTACAAATGGAAAAAACGCAAATTTATTTTATAAAGGAAATTAATAAAATAATGATGATTTATAAGCGGAACTCCTAAGAAAATAAGATAACAAATTACCTATGCCTCAGAACTGGATCCAGGCCAACAGTCGGCTCGTCCAAGATAAGGAGTTCGGGTTCGTGAACCAGCGCTGCAGCGAAGGAAACTCTTCTCTGCTGACCTCCACTCATGTTCTTCAGCAGCCTGTTGTCTGGTGGAAGCTCCAGAAGAGCCGATAAGACCCGCAGCCTCTCCTGGATCTTGGTATCCGTGAGGCCATAGATCCTGCCGAAGAAGTAGACTGCATCCCTCACGGAGAATTCGCCCACCAAAGCCACTTCCTGGTGGAAATAAAAATAAAATCATGATTCATTTTTAAATTTATTTCAACAGATAGCGAAAACATTTTTGAGAAGGGAATATGGAAGTCTAGGCATTTACAGGGCTTATGACCTGTCATTGGCTGGTGGCCACTTTACACACTGTAACATTTACCATTCTGCCCATGTTTGAACATTGAACTCCTTAGGGAGGAAATCCAGCCAGTCTGCAAGCATTTGGACATACATACAAACATCATCATTTCTTCATTTTCAATATAATTTTCATTTGTAAATACTAACTTAAAACTACAAACTTTTAAAAAGCTTTTTTTCTTTAATTTTAATTTTTAAAAAACTTCCATTTATAAACAAATTACAACAGTTAAAGAAGAATACCTTAAATAAGGGAATATGGAATTCAAAAATGTTTTCCCTCTCTGTTGCAACAAATTTAAATACGAACAACTCCCTAGGGAGAAAATCCAGCCAGTCTGCAAGCATTTGGACATACTTGAAACATTGTGAAAAGTTTAACTTAAATTTTAGTTATAATTAAAATATATATTTTTGTAATAACTTTTCATGAGTGAAACCGATAGCAAGGCCCTTGGTCTCAAAACCGGTTTTCGGGTATGTAAAGGAAGCAAATATTATTTTTTTTAAATATTAAAATTCAAACAGAAGGTTAAGAGTAGGTATGTGTTAAATAACTTATAAATTAAATATATTTATGTACATTGTTTTTATAAGGGCACCCAAAATAATGTGTTTATTATTGGTAGATTTTATAATCTATATTATAAATTCACATTTAAGAAAAACAAACATAATATTTAGATATGTAATTTACTATAATAAAAATAAATTAAGTAGTTTTTTGGCTTCAAAAAGAAATTTGAAATATTCGCTTTGTATTTGAATAAATTGGCAGTGTTTTTTAAATTAAACACACATTTGAGAAATTTGAACTAAATTATGCAAACACGCAAAAACATAAAATGTTTGGTGAAATCTTTATGGGCCATACAATAAAATTATATTTTGCAAGCATTAAGCAATAAATTGTAGTGTCAAGACATATTTCAAAATTGTTAAGGAAAATCATGTACTTCAGTATTAATATATATGTAAGGGTAGGCTGAGACGACAGAACGCCATATTACTTTGTCCTTGCATAAAGATCGCGCGTCGTCTACATTCATCTTCTCATGCACGCACGCCGATTATTCAAACTTTTGACATGTCCATCTTCAAGTATTTGTTGGATTTGGTGGTGCCATGTCTTTTCAGTCTTCATCGTTTCCTACATCCATCAACGTTCGCATCGTAAATCCTTTTACCCGTTATTTCGCTGTCTATTCGCTCTATGAGTCCAAACTAATGCACAACTCCTTTCTTGATTTTGACGATGGTTCTAAACTCAGCCTTACGTAATTTGTATGTAAATCTAATTAAAACCATAAAATTTTAAAAAAACTTGCTTGATGACAATCGTCACCAGAAATCACAGGCGTCGTGGTTAGATGGTCGACTGTGTTTGAAAAAGACAAATTTAAAATTTTGAATTCCTGCAAAAACAGTGATTCCATTGGCCACGCCCCTAATACGTCACAATTGATGTTTATTTGTTTCTTGCCATTGACATTTTTGTAGAACAATATCACGAATCTTGACGTCACAACAACCAAGGCCAAACACGTAACGTCTTTCTGTGATCGTATTTTTATTAAATTTCTTTTTAACATTTATGTATAAAAACATTTCTCCCCAATATCCATATTGATTTTGAAAACACAATTAAATATTCCAAATCCATTTAATATGTTTTTATCGGTATTCGTAGTGTGTGATATTTTCCTCTTATGATTATGATTATCTTCAAGTTGACATTCGTAATTTTTTTTTGCTCCAGACAGCCTTCATACTGTTAAATGTGGCGCCTGATATTCCTAGCCGCACTAGTTCTTTTTGAAAGCTGCCATTTTCCGTAACATATCCTCCCAGGTATTTGAAACTCTCGACCCTTTCGTTGACTTGGTTTGACAGAGTCAGGGATTTTGAGCATCAAGGCATAAAGTGTTACACAGTACATGGGTTTTGGAAATATTGATTTTTAAATCAATGCATGCGGAGTACCTATTTAGGCTATCCAACTTTAAAAAAAAGAAGTATCTACTATCAGATTTCTCCAAAAACCAACTAAAGCACAGTAAACCTAATGAAAGACTACATTTTACAGTGTAATATGCAACTTAAAGTAGCCGTTTCTTGCAGTATCATTTTACTAGATTAGGGCAACTTTTTGTCTGCACTAACTGATATTGATAAACTGACAATAAATTTGAAAAACTTTTTTTTTCATTTTTTTTCAATGACTTATATGATACGTTTTTTTTCATGATTTATCGTTATTTATCACAGGCCTTATTTTTTTTTATTTGGGAAATCAATAGTTCTACATACATAGTAAACAAACAAATATAGTGTATAAACTCAGAACTAATAACAGATTTCCCCAAAGTATACAAAGTTAGTAAAGAAAATATATTACATAATTAAATAAATACATATAAGTTTATATATATATAAATGTTATTATTTATGTTTTTATTTTATTTTTAAGAACAGTAAGTTATTGTAAATTGGGCGGGATTATGACAAGGATGCTTGAAGAGAGGATAAGGAGGGGAAGGGAGATGTACATATTAATTAATATAATGTCTACTAAGTTACATAATGCATTTTTAGTGTAAATTAAAATCTGACATAGTGATGTTTGTGTAATCTATATGTTTAAATTTTGTATTGTATAGATGTTTTATTTATTGGTACATGAAACAGGTGGTACCGTCTACAAATCCTGGCTGGCATATGTATTGTTATTAAACTAAGTAGTTATGTACAGTCAACTATTCCTGTCATAATTTTGTGAAGCAGTAGTTGGTCCGCACACGCTCTGCGGTATTGTAGAGAAGTGATTCCATTGTAGGTGGAGGCAGTGAGAGTTGATACATAAGAAATACCGGTCTTGTATTTTAGGTAATTTATAAATTTGTTTTGAATATTTTCTATTCTTGTTATATATATGGCATACTGAGGATTCCATATCTGAGATGCGTTTTCCAAATGGCTTCTGACAAACGTTTAATATAATGAAATTAGGGCCTTTGGATGAGCAAAGTGTTTACTCATTCTAATTATTAAACCTAACATGCTTAATGCTTTGGAGGTAATTTTATTGATATACTATTCAAAAAGTTGTTTTGAGTCTAAAACAATCTCAAGATCTTTAATTTAATTTCATGAAATTTAAAAATGTGTAGACATTTATTTATTAAAGATATTTGAAATTATAAAATGGTGGGCGGAAGTTTATTATTTTCTCCCAAGACGAATAATGGATGTTCATAAGTAATACATACAATACAAATTCATACACGAACATCATTATAATATTCAGTTGCTGTACCGACTCTTGCGCAACCCGTTACGGTCATTGAAGAGTTGTTCTTAGTTGGTGCGTCGGCTTTATCTGAACGATTTCATAGTTTATTGTACCGACAACGAGTTTTAACGTTCACTTTTACGGAATCTAAATAACGTAGCTGTAACCTTAAATACGAACTCGATGCAGTTATTCCATTGACCTTCGCGTCCATCGATTTAGAACTTCGGAGCCTTAAGCTGAATATTGTGATAATGTGCGATATTTTTGTCGTCCGCTCGCATGCGAGTCTTTCTCGAACCCTTTTGCGTGTAGGTATTAGTGGGTATAAAGCAGGGGCGAACCGTGTATAGAAGCGAATATGCGCAGCTTACTATTATATTTGACTAACCATAATAATGTTTTGTTGTGACTTTATTTACAGAAAAACAAATAAATAATTACTATTTATGTTAAACCATTTCCACCGTTTGTATTTTTATCCTAATATAAATATTAATAAAGCGCGCCGAGCGCCTGCGGTGAGCCAAGAAACTAGCCGATTATTCCAATATATTTTTTCATATAAATAAGTATACTATATTTTGAATGTCCTAACCCCCGTGCGGGTTTTTTCTCCTAGATTAAACTTGCAGATTACACAAATAATTTGAAGATTATTGATTTGGAAAACGATATTTTTAACATTGTTTCTAAAGTATTTTTCTTTGAGATGGTACATTTGACATAAGACCATAATTACTTTCATATGGCGCTCGACGCGGCCGTTTTTAGCACTATTAATTTCTAGAACGATTCGGCCAGTTGACATTTTAATTGAATACCTAATATCGACTGAATTTATAGTGCTGTTTTTTATTTATTTTTCAATGAGTTATGTATGAAAGTAATGGATAATATATCTTTATTATATAATATATCACGAAGTTACATCGTCTGAGTTGATTTCATGGATGAGAGTTGTTGTATCACACAAAACCACAGAAAAATATCAATGTACAGTATATATTACTTACATTATATTATGTACCTTCTATGTAGGTACAAATATATGATTTTTTTTATAGCTTACCCGTAAATAAAATTGCTATTTGCCACTAGTATTAAGTCTATAGATTGATGACACACATGCGCCGAATGATTATAGTATAAATCTACAGCGTCGATCGAAGAAGCAACTAAGCATTTTCTGTTTACACAATACATTATACCATCGAATAGATTGGCTATAATTTATAACATAACTTTTAAAACTTATCGTTCCATTCAAAGTGAAGAATCCTTAACGATACTATCATTTTTTATTAAATGGCGAATGGTACACTGGAAGTACCTGATTTGACAAGACTGATATGTTTGAAAGTACCAAATAGATGCATTAGATTGCAGTCTAGCTTTGTTGTGGCGTCTGGTAGACATGATTATTTTGTAAATTCTCCAATCGTTAGACTACACTGGCTCAGAAACGAATATGGAGAAATTAATATGTAATGTTTTCTATTGTCAGTTGTCAGATTAAAAATTCTAACGGCAGTAAAATCTAAATAATTTTCATTATTTGAATACTGTTCACTTAAATAATATCTACTATAAACTTATTTTTATTCCCTAAAACAGTTTTTTTTTCAACATATTTAATTATGTCCCTACCTTCTTATATGCAGTATTGTATCATTTCGACAGCATTCAACCTACTTTCATCATCAATTTTCCAATTCCATACTTCGCTCCCATACATTAGAGTTGGCACTGAACTCCGTTGTGAACTGCTAGTTTAGCCTCCTGCCATAAACATTTGTTTGCCAAAGTAGATTACGGTGCAGCGTTCACCCTGTTCCCGGCACTCACTCTCCTTTCAATATCTTTCTCGGCCTTTCCGTCCCTAGTAAACATACTTCCCAGGTACACAAATTCTTCTACCTGATTCATAATATCTCCGTTCACACTGATCTCGCATTTAGTTATATTTTCACCCCTTTCAAAAACCATGACTTTTGATTTATCAACATTCATAAGCAAATCGCTTTTCTTGCATTCATCGTAGACTTTTGTTACCAAGAATTGCAGGGCTTCTTTGCTGCTAGCAAGAAGCACGGCATCATCCGCATACAGAAGACAGTTAACAGTTATACCACTCATTTGATGATGATAATGATGATTTCATATCTTATTAATTCATAATTATTATAAAAAAAGTTATATTTCCCTATTAGATATCACCGCACACGACTTTGAAGAGATATGTTTCTAGCATAAGGCTCCCAGTCTGAGTCTCGATGCTGAGTTAGATGTTCACTACAAAACTGCCGTGTTTCGAAATGAGACTGAACTATGAGTTGTGAGACATCATACCAAATTATATAATTATATTACGAGATATGATGATTAGAGTAACGCCAGTATGCAGAATGTAATATCAGATTGTACAGTACAGTTCTCGTTCAAATGATTAGATCCACCGCAGAATAAACATATCTTTATATCATAGAATTAAGAATAGTCTAGAAGGAGCGTAGAATCATATTTGAGTACATCGGACTGTGTCCAATAATTCCCCCACTCCGCCTTACTTTCGCCGCTCGCATACGTTAAGTCGCTGGGTAATGTTGCTTGATGGGGGAAAAAAAAATCATAACACAAATGTAAGGTAAAAAAAAAGCAATTTGTTAATTTCTTTAAAATTTTATTGTGCACGCGGAAACATTGATTGGCACAACAGATTAGATAAATAATTGGTCTTTTAATAAGAGTAATTGAATTTATGAACTTTAAACATAAAATATAAAACAAATTTTATTTGATACAAAACGGATATTTTTAAATCATGCTGAATAATATTTGATGTTTAAAAGATAATGTCGTTCAAATGTCCCCCACTGCGTTGTTTAATCCGAGGTCTAATTTTCATTCGCTCTTTAATTAAATGAGCAAATTAGGGTAAAAAAAAATCTACCCTGGCAACACTAACGAAATTTCCATTTTGTTTCTTCGACAATCTGAGATGGAAAAATAATTCAATTTGTAAGTAATTCATTTGCTACTTAAACATTCGTTTGTTTTACACATGAAATGTGATGCCATTCTGTTTCTTTAAGATCCTAGAAGTATTTCTACACTTTAAAAGGACACAACACGGCATAGTTGAATTCAAATCAGGAGTTGCGTACTAAGCGACGTCTACAAAGAAAGTGATGGGGCAAAACGTAAACCTACTCATTTATGAGTAGTTTAGTCGCCTTCTGTTTGATATGCGTATGCAGTTTCTGGACTATTCTAAATTCTATGCTTTATATATATAATTCCTCTGTACGTGTGATGTCACCGTACTCCTAAACGACTTAACCGATTTACGTGCGGTTTTTAGAGAAATATAGATCTTTGCGCTGTGCGTGTTCGTAGATATTAAAATCTTCAATCGAATATGTAAAAAAGTTTGGAGCATAAATGTTTTATTCATCGATCTACCAGAGTTGCATTCGAGGAGAATGCATTTGCAAAAAAATGGAAAGATGTTGTTTTTTGTTTATAAAAAAAGTTTGTTTTTGAATATTTACAAACAGCATTTGTTTTTTGTGGATCCCATTCAGATTCTCTCCTTAAATTCCTTATAATTTCTACCCATTTATTTCTTTTAATTAGATTTTTGGTAACACTAAAATAATATTAAATTCAATACATTTTTAAAAATCGTATTCTTACACAAGTACACCATTGTTAGTGAGACGACCGGAGTTTGACGTTTGCAAAAAGAATGCCATATTTAAAATTTTTTTTTTTTCTCAATTAGTCTGGTTGTTGTGTATTATTATGTATGCATAATTTACATCTTTATCATTTCTTTCCCACCTGCTGACATGCCTCTAGAAAAGAGGCTTAGTGAATTGTTCCTTATTAAAAAAAAAAAATTGACAAAAACATAAATTGCCATAAAATTAAAATTAAGCTTTCGTTAATGTGGTGTGGGTCTAATAATTTGAACAAGAACGGTATCAGTCTTATATTAAACGCGGTATGTTCTATATTATTGATTGATTTAACAAACGGTATGAAATTACCTTTAATAAACTCCATATTCATGACTACCATTTTATTTTAAGGAATAACCCGTTAAGCGTCTATTTAAGAGGCTTGTCGGCAGGTGGGGAAGAGAGGATTTTGAAGTTATTTATGTTATTTTGGTATCTGAGTGAGTTATTCATCTCAAATTCATTTATTTTTTTCTTATTTGTAAATTTGTTTAGTAGAATTTATTTTGTAAATAGTGTCTACTATATTTATTTATTTAAATATTAGAAAAATTACATAAGCCAAATTATAAAAAAATATTTTACTTAAACACTAAGGATAAATCAAGCAAGCGAAGAAGTGCGGTATAGAACTAGAACATGTGACTTACCTAGGACTTACAATGGACAGACAATTAAAATGGACAAAACACATAGACGGACTCACTAAAGTAATGGCATCACTACATAGCCTTTTCTACAAAATTAAAGATTTTATATCAAGAAAGGAAAAAATTATGATGTACGAAGCCTATGTCAAAAGTAAATTGAGTTACATGATCGCCTTCTGGGGAACTGGTAACAAGACAGACATAACAAGAATACAAAGACAACAAAATAAAATTCTTAAACTAACATACAACCTACCCTACCTGACCTCTACGACTGAACTGTACAAAAAAACACACCAGTTTGACATAAACTACTTGACTAAAATTGAGACCTTAAAAATTGTGCACAAAATAACACTGGGAAACATACAAGACGACGACATAATATTAGTCAAAAATGCTGACATACATAAATATAACACCAGACAACAAAAACACTATCATATTGAAAAAGCAAAGACAAACACAGGACAGTCAAAAATACTACATAATGGACTTAAACACTACAACGACCTACCTTACTACTTGAAAACTTTTAATGGAGACAAATTTAAAATCAATCTGAAAAAGCACATGATGACTGAACTAACTAGACTAGACGAGACATAAAATGACTAGACAATATTAAATTTCTAATGTAACCCTAACGGGTTTTTTAAAATTGTAAATAAATAAATAAAATAAAAAAATAGCGGAATTCTTGAGAGGATCTATCGGTTCCTATATGGACAAAGCCTTTTCTAAGGAACCGATATTATGCGGCAAAAAAATAATAATATAGGGTCGTATTTGCAAAAGTATACACAGATATATATTTTTAAAATATCTTTTTGTGTTGTGAAATAAATGTATAATGCATGTATATTAGAGTGGGCCGATGATGTATGAAATTTTTTATTTTTTTAGACATCAAAGTGAAAGGGGTCTAAAAAGTTGCATTTTAGATCACATTGAACGTAAAAATTATTTGAAAAAATATACCATACTACTTTTGGCCCTCAACCGAGGTTTGAAGTTTAACCCTGTCTGAACATTTTGTTAATTTATCTATATTGATAAAATTATTTTTTGTTAGTAAATAAATTACTGAATTACATTACAAAATCGAACACGCTTTAAAACTACCGAAATGCAAAAAGTTTACACTCCGCGAAACTGATTCCGTTGAGCGCCTGGCTAATATTGATGAAAACAATGGCTCATTTAAACAATGCTACTCATTTATTAGAAAACAAACTGCAACTCACGCCCTTAGATGCTTATTTAATAAGGTTTAATGCACATTTTAAAATTTAATTGGACTGATTTTCTTACTTAAATACGAAATGACAGCCGGTTTACTCCAAAAAATCGTTTTTTTCGAAAATTTCAAGCTCTGATTGAGGGCCAAAAGCAGTATCGAGTATTTAAAAAAATATTTTTTGCATTCTGAGTAATCCAAAAGGCAAATTTTTAAAACCCCTTTCATTTCAAAATTCGTAAAAAAAAATTATTGGCCCACCCTAATGTATGATGAGTATGAATGTAATATGTAAGTATGTAAAAAATAAAATAAATCGGTAGTCAGATGGCAGAAGGGACCATCTGTAATTTTCAAAAATGTTCAGAAGAGCTGAAATACGTCTCAATTTCAAGACTTTAATCCACAAACTAAAATATTTTAGTGTTGATTTTTAATAATAAATTACCATTCTAAATGACGCTGATTTTTTATATTTTTTTATGCGTGTATTTACTAAAATATTAATTAAAACTTTTGAAAACTTTTTCACAGACAAAAATACAGATGGTCCCTTCTACCATCTGACTACCGAAGTATGTATTTAGTATAATAAATATGTACATAATATAGGTGCGTTTATAAAATAAACAGATTATCTACAAATGATGTTATAATTGTTAACAAATTTTCTGACTCTTTGGTTCCCATGTCTATCAACCATTTACCATTTTTTTCCCAAAACATGTTCTACGTTCGTTTTTCCAGATTTAAGGCACTAAGTTATATAACTTTGGTCCCGTAAAAATAAAAGACCTTTGAAACACCGCTACACGCGCTCTAGGCATCATTAAGTCATTCCTCACAGAACTTCGTGTTTCGTGCGCACGGTGTACCCAGTCTAGGGTATCCCAGTGTTTATGAGTTTCAATTTAAAAAAAAATCCATAATAAGATTGCTTTACATCAAAAACTCGTAGAGTTTTAAACTACTCTTCACTCGGAGACCTATATGGTATTTTTAGAATTACTCTCAAAACATATTTTTGAGCGTTTATTAGTGGGTCTAATATACTCCTAGCAGCTCCTCCCCCAACCGACACATCTGTACGCCAAAACAGAATTACAGAGTCCATAATATACACTTAGTATTAACTTTAAAGAATTTATTTAGATTTCAATATACTATTTTAAGACGGTTTGATATATTCACCTTCTTCTTGAATTTGGTAGATACTACTTGCAGGTAACTGAATCATTAGATAATCTTGTGACTGTTGATAATCATTATCTCCCAATAGATATTTCGAAGAGTCATGATTCTACTAATGAATTTCATAATTTTAGGAAAGCTGATTATACTGCATAAGTGTATGTAGGTATATTTAATTTCATTAGTTATTGTATTTCATGAAAGGTGGTAAGCTCGTTTCTCGTTTTCTGGATCCATCAACGTTTGCATCGCAAATCTTTGAAGCCATTTTGTGCTGATAATTTAATAATCTACTGGACTGTCTATTCCTGCTGCGGATAATCTATTCAATCTAATCTAATAATCAAGATTTTGCATACAAAGGAAAACAAAAATATTTTAAAAAAGCATTTTCTTAGAAGATTTCAATTTGAATACCTGTGGCATGTATCCAATCCGTTTGGCCTTCTCAGGTGAAGTGTCGCCCCCGAGAACTCTGGACACTCCGGACACCAGAGATCGTCTTCCAACAACACATGACAGAAGGGTTGTCTTTCCGCAACCCGAAGAACCCAGCAGCCCATAACTGAAAAAATAAGAAAAATAGGAGATTGAGGGTGTTGGCTGAGAAGTCCTTACAGCAGTCGAAGCGTGAACAGCAAAAAACGAGTTGGAGTTTAGAATTAATTTTCAATTAAATTTAAATAAAAAAATAATATTGTTGCAAAGAAACGACGGACCTAATAACGCCCATGAGAGAGTACTGGAGAGATGTTTGATGCGTACTTATTAAATGACGAATAAATAATGAATTGACGTATGTATGTCGCGTGAGTGTTACGGCAATGTGTTGAACTGATTGCATGCTGGAACTGAGTGACTGCGTCGAGCTGACTGGTTGGGCTGACTAAGTTGGGCCGACTCTTTGGGCCTATCGCTTGGGTTGACTGACGTTACCACGCCCTGTGGTCTCTTTAAAGGACACGTTTTTTTGTTCTTCATCTCTCAATTGTAGGAACGAAGTTAATGTACTCCAAGACGTTGTTCAAGATGTGGACAGATGTTTTATGTGCAATTTTGTTGGTCTTGCAGAATAAATTGTATTGTATCCAACAGAAAACGCTGAGTTTTTTTTGCAGTCGTTGCTCTGAGAGTCTTGACGCAGGATCAGGTACGTCTTGAAACCGGTATGTGAATATTTTATAAATTCATTATTCCCATTCCATACTTATTGGTACAAAGGTCATTGCATTGGTTCACCATTTTTGTTACATGAAGATATAATTGTCAGTCTTACGCTTAAGGTGCCAGTCCCCAGGGACTATGAAATATTCAAGTGTAAAAACACATTTTTAAATAAATATTTCATGTCAACCACGCCGGGATTCGAACCTGTATGCTGTAGATTGTAAGGTAGGCAAACGCACTGACGACTACATCACAAAGCGGAAAATATTCATGTACTTATATTTACAAACTAATGGTTTTACATTTTCTCATTTTTTAAAAGCGCAGCGTTTGGGCGGGTGAAGAAATCAAATCTATGCGTAAAATATAACCATAATCCTGTTAGAGTGTTTTCGAGTCGATGGCTGATTACAGGTAATAAAATAAATTAAGTGGAGAAAAGTCCACCCCGTAGCGTAGTGATTGGCGTGTTCTACTACGTTTGGCGTGATCATTACTCGATCCCACAATATATAAATTCCTTCCCTCGTTATGCAGAATACAGGAAAAGTGACGTCCAAAGAAAAAGTTTAGGTTCCTTATATTAAGGAGTATCCGAATCACCCCTATGTATGTTCCGCGATTTTGCCTAGTTTTCGAGTTATGATTTTTTTAAAGAGTTTTGGAAAAAATTTAACAGGATCGGGGTTAAATAAATAAAATTAATTTCTGGAAAAAATTTTTTTTGAAAAAACCTTCTCAAAATTAGAAAAACAAATTTAAAACCAGTCTGATCAAAAATTTTCAAAACCCAAAAAAAAAACATAACTCGAAAACTAGGCTAAATCACGGAACATACATGGGGGTGATTTAGATACCCCTTAATATGAGGCACCTATATTTTCCCTTTGTACGTCACTTCTCCGGCCACCCTATATATCTGTTGGATGCTCGATACCTTCGACCTCGGGACTGTAAAACAAGGCCTGCCCTTTCGCGATACGCGTGTTCGAAGAAAACAGGGAACGTTTGATTTTAGGTAAACTAATTGACGTTATGGTTTTCAGTGTCAATCCTGGAATTAATGAAAGGAGTAAGGACTTACGGTTTCCTCCCTTTGGCACTGGTCCAGAAAGACACCGTTATCGTTTGCACTGGTCACTTTGCACGTTTTCTTATATGTTGGTGATTCGAAATCACTGTCACGCTCGCGGTACGGTTTTCGTTGTTGTTCGCGGTACGGTTTTTTTTATTGTGTTGTCACGCGTTGCTTTCTTGACTCGCCGTCAGGGAGAAGTAGGTATATTGGGATTCAAAACAAGGACTACCGGAATCAAAGGAAGGAATGGCTTGACACTTGAATAAAAGAAAATGAATCCGAAACAATATCACAGAAGTAGTTTTGAAAATATATATAAATGTGTATTAATAAATATTTGTAAACTTTATCTGCATACTAAAAACAGCTGTACTGAAATTATGTTTATTAATATGAAAAAAAATTAAAAGCGAAAATTATAACTAAGTTTTAGAACGGCTGGAAGATATTGTACATTTATTTTCGTTTAAGTATTATACTTTGACCATATTTTTATTTTAAATAGAAAATTTTAAGGTCTAATAAGAATTGCACACAAAATATTCGAATCTCTTAATTTTTAAAAAAGTTCGTAGATTGAAAATTCGAATTAATCGCTTGAATTTTATGAACATTTTAAAGATTTACGAAGATTATGAATTACTATTTAATAATAAAATTGATGTTTGTAATCCTTTGTAATTTTTCATGTATGTTTTAATATGTGTATATAGTATCAACGTCATATACATATTTTAATACATTAAAAATAATACTTTCACGCAAAAACTTTATTTCAAATTAGTACCTACCAGGTATTGTGTAAATTATTCTTCGTAGCATTGTAATTTAAAAAAAATATATTTACTTTGTTTAGAGACGTTATTTATAAATCAATGAGTTGGGTCCATATCAGAAAGATCCAGTAATATATTTTACAGTTCTACCTTCTACAAATATTTATAAATGACATACATAAATTTTTATGGACTTAAAACCAACAATGGCTTTTCACAATTTATACAAGTACCTACATAATATAATATAAAATGTATATTTGAAGCACTCACTTTGTGGTGAATCATAATAACAAAATATTTTTTTCTACATAAAATTATATATGTTTACAAACAGAGTTGCTTTGAATATCTAACTAGGGTTATTTACCCGTTCCAAGCTTGTTAACAGTAATCAATACATAAAAACAACAAATAAAGGTAAAAAACGTAGTGAAAAACATAGTAAAGTACATGACAAAAAAACGTTGTAAAAAATGTAGTAAAAACATAGTATAAAACATATTTTTAGAAACTCAGTAAAACAAGTTGTATTAATAAAGTACATAGTAAAAACAGATTTAAAACCCAATAAAATCCGTAATAAAACCAGAATACATATTTTAAAAAATAAACATGGATAGAAAAAAACATTATAAAAGATGTAATAAAACAATTTATGTGTATAAAAAACCTATTAAAAAAACAGGGTAAAAAGTAATAAGGATCATCAAAAATACAATCAATAAAAAAAAAACTAAAAAAACATTATTACAATAAGTACATGTGTTGGCCATCTAACGGCCACCATCAACCTCTCAGACTCTTTGCGACCAATTCCACTGACGAAAGTCGTCAGTAACTTCTTTAGCTTTTGGCTATTACAAAAAACTTTGTCTTTAACCACTCATTTTGAATTTTTTCAACCGACTGGGTTCAAAGCTACACAAGCTTTTTTATCGAGGTAGACTTAAGGCTGTAGTCTGGTAAAACACACGCAAAATGAGGAAAGCATACGATTTTGCCATTTTAAAACGAATGGCGCAATAATAAAAAAAAACATAAATTAGATAAAAAACAATAATTTTTAAAGGTTATGTAACTAAACTATAATTACTTTTAGACCGGCAGATTAGGCCATTTCAAATTTAGACTAAACTGTATCTGGGATCTCAATAAAGACTAAGTATTGAACTGAAATTTCATTTTAAAATTTAAAGATAATAAATTGAACAAGAACGTGGCCGAGACTAAATTTAATTTTTTTGTTTTTGAAAAGAAATACAAGCATTTTCAATCACATACATTTTTGTGACATTTTTCCTTTATTTCTACGTAAAATTATTCCTTCGGTAATACTTTAAAAAATATATTTATCGAAATATTTCAGCTAAAACCCGTTTTTACAGTATTCTCTTTTTTTTTTAAATAAAAGATAATTCTGGTTGTAATATTCAATTTAAAAAAATATCTTATTTTCGTTTTTCACTTTCATACCTGCTCTTATCGGTACCGGTAACTCTTGTCAGTACTCCTATATGGGTGCAAATCTCAATACCTTACCAAAGCTCAGAACACCAAACGTCTGAGCTTTGAGAGTAAGTGCTTGAGGAGAACAAAGGTGGTTCAATTTTATAACTAACATTGGACTTCAATGTTTTTTGTTCTAACTGCCCGGCCCGTGGTCTAATTCTTCCTTGGACTTTAGTATAAAAAGTAATGTAGAATATTGAATGAAAAACAATGTATTTATAAAATTTTCTTCAGTCAAAAACATTAAATTACGTTCCATTCATTAAAAAATTAATTATTTATGAAAATAACAGGTAAATATAATTTTAATTACATGATATTAATAGAAATAAAACCGCAATTGAAAGTAAACAGTGTGTGAAAAAAAAAAAGAAATAAAATTTAATTAACGGCAAAAGAAATGACATATTGGTTAAGTATGGTTGATTATGACAATAAGACTTAATCTTGTGCAAAATCTCTTGCTGCATCAGAGGTAGTTTCCACTGCTTTAATACCAGCAAATCATTGAATTTTGTTGAAAGCATGAGCATTATTACAGCACTATTGGTGTTTTAAAACAAACTATTTCAGTAGTAGGTAGGAAAATTCATTAAGTTGAAGGTAGGAGAATCCGGGATAGAATCCCGTATAGATGGACTGACCAAATAAAGGTGGCTACGGGGCTGAAATTTGATGAGTCAGTTCGTCGGGCTGAGGACAGACTGGAGTGGAACAGACTAATCAGAAGTGTTCATGGTGATCACGATCCTCAGCATTGAGGGACCGACTTGAAAGAAGAGATGTCAGTAGTGGTATACCGGAGGACTCCAATGTTTTAAGGATAAATAGAATCTGAATATGTGAACAAAATGACATTCATAACTCAATGTGACTTCCAGCCTTTCAGTTTTAAGGTACAAAAATGTTATTTAGCTTTGTTGGAATTTATTAATAAAAAAAAAAACTCCTAAGGGGATTAAATCCAGTTCTTGTCTTCAAAAATTGGATGAACTCAAAATATTGTTCAGCAAATAATTCATTAATTAAATTGTTGTATTAAGTATAAACAATTTTTTGGTGTGTGCATGAGTGTCTTACACTAATGTACAAAGAAATGGACAATATTTGTGTACAAACTGTTTGTTTGCCTAGTAGAATAAATTAATAAATTATGTCATTCAAAAATATGAGCGGAACGATGAATGTTTTACAGTTTTAATGTCGTAACTAAAACCAGCCAATGACAGGTCATAAGCCCTGTAATTGCCTTGACATCCATATTCTTATTCTCTTCATAGAAAATGTTTTCCCTCTATTTTGAAACAAATTTAGATGTTCATTCGCTCCGTAGGGAGTGAAATCTAGCGTGTCTACATTTGGACATTCGAACGTTACAAAAAAAATTAAAAGTGAATTAATAAAATATGATTGCACGAACAATATAAATATACTAAAAAAATAGCAGAATATCACGACTCTATTTGTTAAACTTTTCGAAATGTGAGTATGTAAATTTATTTCACTGTTATGCAAATTGCATATTTCGCATCTAATTGTCTATTGTATGCATTTTTCAATCAGAGCTTCATTGCAAGTGTAAATTATTACTTTTCTGTGACATTCATCGAACATTGTTTGATATTGCAATCTTCAGCCAATGTCACGGTTGTAATCATAGTGACTTGTAATAGTGATCTATCAAAGGCCGTGATCTCGTAATACAACGATTATAAAATTAAGAAATTATAAATGAGAAAAAATAGTACATTTATCCTAATAATTTTTATTATTTGACGAAATTGAAATTTGAATTCTTTAACATTATTCTGGATAATTTTCATAGCCCCATGTACAACATTAGCAAATAAATGTTTTTTCGCGGGAGGAGAAATTAGCGGTTATAGCACCCCAACACGTCTTGCAGCTACAGAGCGCAAAGGCGGTTGGGGTTTTAGTTCTTCATTTCTTAATATGATAAATTAGAATAAAATATAGAAGCTGGATTAAAACATGTATTTCAGCGAAAGAACGCACGGATGTTTCAAAATCTAGCAAAAATTCCCATTTTTAATAAGGAATATAACATTAAAATATTTCAACAAGGATGGATTTTTTTTTAGACAAAAGAGTATGGAAGGCTTAGCATGTACAGGATTTATTACTTGTCATTTAGTTATTTATTTTATTTTCTTTTTTTTAATCTCATTTATTGATAAAGATTTACATACGCAGATTTTTGAATACTTTTTTTATTTTTTTTATTTAACTTTTTGTACATAGTGTTATTTGTAAATTGGCGGGCTTGTTGCCAAAGTTGCCAAAGTTTTATTATTATAATTCAGGTTACAGAACATAGTCAGTAGAAAAAAAGATTAAAAAGCTAAAGATATATAAAAATTGAAATAAACGTATTTATTTATAAATTACCTTAAATCAAAACTATTACTCAATTGCAAAAAGGAAAAAAGAGGAAAAAGGAAAGGAGGAGAGATAGAGGAAGGGAAAGGAGATGTTTCTTCAGACGTGATTTAAACAGAGATAATGTAGTAACATTTTTGATGGTGGATGAGAGATGATTCCACAGTCGAGCCGCATGGACACTATATGAGTTAGACAAGAAAGAGGAATTGTAGATGGGTATTAAGAGAGTACCAGAGAGATTGAAGAAAAGAAAAACAACAGAAAAAAAAGAATAAAAACAATTCACATACATTCACATTTGCACTCTTAACATTGGCTGGTTTAAGTGGAGAATTTTGTGCAACACCGGTGAAGGTGTATAGTGGGTTTTGCATATTGGTTTAATTATATTTACTCAGTAAAAACCAAATGCCGCCTATATAACGCCTGCATAACACCTATTCTTCTCTATGGATGCGAATCGTGGCACCTCACTAGGGTCTAAAGCAGCGAAATTCTGAATTTTGAGAAAAGGTGTCTCAGAAGAATTTTGGGTGTGCGGTGGTTCGACTTTGTGAGGAATGAAGGAATACAAGAACGGACGCAGCAAACTCCGGTGACAACTGTCATCAAGCGGAGGCACTACGGTTGGCTTGGGCATGTGCTGCGGATGACTTCTGAGAGCCTTAACCACGACTGACTACTTCGCAAGGCATCAGGTTCTCGACGTCCTGGACGTCCACTGCTGACTGTTCGTCGGCGGTTCGTGTCAGAACTACGGAATACGAACCTGACTTGGGAGGATGCACAGAAGCTGGCAGCCGACAGAAATGCTTGGGGGAATTTTGTGGACACCATATGCTACAACTAGACCCAGCATGGACTGTTTTACATTCCAATGTACTGGACCAACTTGCCAATGGTTATGCTTGTTGGAAGGGCTATCTCTATGTTGAACAATATTACATTGGACATTGACATTTTTCACGTCTCTGAGGGAGTTTTTCGTTACCAGATTCTCTTACTTTTTTAATATATTATTCTCTGGATATTATGTATACTTACGTGTTTTTTTTATATACCTAATTTTAACATATTACAACAGAGATGAAGACCATTTAAGAGAAGGTAATATAGAGTTCAGCTCTTTCAAATAAAGGTTTCAGCTCTTTGACTTCACAAACATCAACAGATGAAAGAATTGAAGGAATATAGATGTTCAAATATAGGCAGAATGGTGAATGTTACACAGTGTGTAAAGTGGCCACTTAAACCAACCATTGACAGGTCATAAGCCCTGTAGATGCCTGGAACTCTATATTACCTTCTCTTAAATGGTCTTCATCTCTGTTGTAATATGTTAATATATACAGCTTCCCAGGGAGTTGAATCCAGTCCTTGTCTACAAAAATTTGGACAAACTCAAAATATTGTTGATACCTAATTTTATCTAATTATATTAATTATTTCTATATGTATAAATTAAGATATTCCATCTTGTAATGTACATATAAATGAATAAATAAAATTATAATTGAAATTGAGCTTGGGAGCGGACATGAAATAATGAATTAATTGGTGTCCTGTCGATGGGACGATATGGAAAATATAAGCAAACAATATCTTGAGCAGAAAGTGTTATTTCGAATGACGTAAACCATTTATTACAATGAAAGCATCCACCCCTTTCCCGAAACTGTTCATAAAGACTTGAGTCTTTCTTCAGTTTCGCATATCAATATCAATTTATTTATTTTTTTTAAAACTAATTGAGCGAAAATTTAATATTTCTTTACAATCAAACTGCGAAAATAACAAAACAAATAAACTTTTAAAACTTTCATTGTACCCCTCACTGCAGTTTTGTCAATTTGTGATCAATCAAATAAACATGGTCAGCACAATCACCCTTTTCTAATTTCCCAGTATTACAGTGGAGGAATACAGTGTTAGTTCTAAATTGAGACCGCGGTCGTAAGCTCCAGAAGAAGAACGTAGTAATACAAACAAATCAATCAAACGACACGAAACCCAAATTCATATAGGAAACATCAGAATAATTTGCCCTATACAACATGCGCTCAATCAACAGAAGAAAAACAATACGTATCTATAACAAATCACAGTGGAACATCAAATCATCAAGACACTACCGGCAAAGTCCTAACACAGATCCTAACACGATCCCTATCGAACTCAGGCGAAATGACTTTTCTTCATAGTACTGAATTCCTCGCAAAAACCATTTTCCTAATACCAACAGTAGAAACAATCCTATGCAAAGACCTTAATCGTCCTAACAATCTCACAGACCTTAAAGCAGACGAAACGGGTCCTAGAGCATGGTCGGCGCGTGGTTCTCTTGAGTTAGTCTACTATTTAGATTTGTAATTTACCATTTCCTTTCTATGGGACAAAAACAACACAGACGGACAAGAGTTCAGTTCAGACAACCAATGCTAGTACCCAAGTATGCATCCTTTTATCTTAAACTGATTTAGTACTCATGGTATGCCTTTACCCAGTTCCTCCCATTTTTGTACCCATTCGCTCACAAAATTAAAAAAATGCTTTGACGTAAAACATTTATTATTTTGTACGACACTTTTCGTGTTAACACTTAATACAATGAAATGGCGGGTCAAGGAAAATTAAGTTCTGTGCAAAAAAAAACCGGGCCAATTCATGCCATTCATCTATGGCCCCGCCGAATGTCGTTTAAACTAATTTAAAACGGCGTTAACTTCAGCTGTTGTCGGCCTTGTGGTGTAATGGTCAGCGCGTTAGCCTGCCATGCATGAGGTCTCGGGTTCGATTCCCGACATGGTTGATATGAAATATTGATTTAAAAGGGTGTTTTCACACTCGATTATTTCATAGTTCCTGGACTGGTAACTGAAGCGTAAGACTGATTATCTTACCTTCATGTAACAAAAATTGTCAAGATACGCTGCGGCTGGTGTACCAATGCAGTGCCCTGTGCATCATTATGTGCGGAAAGGGAATGATAACTTCAGCTAAATTATTACTACATTTTAATATTTTTATGTTTTTTCATTATGTATTATTTAATTTAGTATGTACTATTATTTGGCATATTATTTATTACTCCTATTTTTTATATTTCTTACTATAGTATTGAGTGAGTTCCTAGATAACATATCTCAATTCGGGGGTTAAGGGTCATAAGGGCGAAACTACAAAAACACAGTTTTTAGATAAATGATAAAACAGTTTTCCAAAAATAATACTGTCTTTTAAGGGTAACAAATAAAGAAAATAAAAAATACAGTTAATAGAGCATAAAATGTTTTACAGACAAACATATGAAACTACGCTTTCGTCTATATGACCCTAACTTGCGCTTACATTAGTAAATTAACAAAATGATGTAAAAGGTGTTTTATTCTTCTGACTTTAAACAAAACGCTTCATTTGTAGTTTCACACAAATTTATCTAGGTAACTACTTATCGGATGAGTTTCATCTTTTTGTCACTAATAGGATATTTTGTTTAGATATCAGATTAGTACTTAACACAAAACAGCATTTTTGTAGTTTCGCCCTTATGACCCTAAGCCCCCGAATTTTTATTTCAATTATGTTTTTATATATACCTATATTCTTTTTCTGTTGATTTCAATGATACTATTATGTAGATTTTTTTTAACACTACTATATTTTACTTTTATTTTGTTGATTTTAATGATACCATTATTTTGTTTATTTGATTATGTGTGAATCTTAATTTGTATAATTTATGTTTTAAAAATTATTTCTGATTATCTTTTTTGCATTGTATTCATTGGAATTTTATTATTTATTACTTATACCTTTTTTTCTAGATTGTTATTCTATTGCATCACATGTCATTATAATTTAATCTAATTCATTTCACTTTGTATTTTTATAAATAAATATTATGGCTTGACACGGGCATAGCCTAAAAAGCCTTAATAAGTTCATTAATATTTAAATTAGTGTAATTTAAAATGAATAAATAAATAAATAAATATTAAATAAATATATATTATTAAGTAAACTTTGTATAAAACGATCTCGTTAAAATGTGTTTAAATATTTTAATTATTTTTTCCTCGGACACTTAAAAACAATATCTAGCCGCTCGGTTTTACAATAAATTATTTTAGTTTATTACTATTGTAATAGTGATAAATAATATTTGAGTTTGTCCGAATTATTGTAGAAAAAGACTGGATTCAACCTCCCAGGGTAGTGGTGGCGAATTTTTTCGAGAAGAGGGTAAAATTTTGATTTAAAAAAATAAAAATATTTGCGTTTTTATGATTTACCCAAATATTTAATTTTGAGGGTCATTTTCAACGAGTTGTTATCTACAACTCATTGAAAATGACTTTCTACTGAATATGTTGTAAAATTTTTAGGCTAATATTTTTTTTTAATCTTGTATAATTTTTAGGTTTTATTTGTTTATAAATCTTGGGTAAAAGAAAGTTTATATTTAAAAAAAAAATATTTAGCCAAATATGTTAGTATTATAAATTTGCCACATTATAACAGATTTGCCGTTTATGTTAATAAAATAAAAGAAATAAAATAAACGGTAAAATTTTAAAAATTATATGTGGAAGGTGTGTATTTTATGCGTGTATTTTTTTAGCTATATTAATATATCTAAGTCAAATTCATACATTAATTCTCTTTTCCCAAGAATTCGCTCTCTCGGGAACAAACACACTGATGACCAATATAAAAATGTATTTGCCGTAACTCTATCAAACTCCAAAAGCCAATTATTATCATTTAAAAAAAATAAAAAATTCTAGTATTTTCATTTGTTTTTAATTGTACATTTTTTTCTTTTTTAATTGAATTTTTTTAAATATTTGTTAATTATTTATAACTTCTGCATATGTAAAAGGCCTTTTAGCGTTAATAAATAAGTTAATAATTAAATTAAGCGTATGAACAGTGGCTAATCGTTGGATGTACAATATTAGGATAACTTGGCTAGAGAGGTACTCCACTTGAGTGAACACAAGGCTGCGGGTTCGATATTTGTCGGATAAATCACGCGATGGTCACGAAGATGATAAAATGTGAATAAGGCAAACCGTATCCGAGGACTTACGAGAATATGCGGTGTTAGACAATTTTAATGAATAGGTATTTGAACATTGTTTTTCTGTCACTATCTCGCAAATGGCTCCTAGCTTAAATCGATGTTTCGTTGTCCCGTTTTCCATGCCTCAAAACATAAATTTATTTTCGGTTCACAAATAGTAAAATAAATCACACAATAAATTTGCCAATTATAAATTAAAAAATAGTAATACTAAACATTTTTATAATATATATTTCTTCCAGATTTACCAAACAAGTCCGAGTTTTTTACAATCCTATAAAGCAACATTTGTTCCTCACTTGATATATTTGATTAAAAACATTCTCATTTAAAAATGTACGTATTTGAACTACTTTAATTAAATCTTTTTTTTTTGCAGATAACAAATATGAATATACAATATAACAACTAAACACAATTTTAATTAAATACATGTATTTAAATTAACGTTTCCCATTACGTAAAAGAAAATTCAATTCTTATTTCATAATGGGGAGTGACGTCTAACAATAGTTTGTTTATTTCATTTTTAATTATTAATATGAAATCGAGACGTATTTGAGCTATCCTGAACATTTTTGAACATTACAGATGGTCCCTTCTGCCATCTGACTACCGAATTATAACTTCAAATAAAAAATAATAAAAAAATCACCCTTTGAACTTTAGCCAAATTACACTTTTGACAAATACGTGCAACTGACTTTTTGTTTCAAATTATATCGAAAAATTTAACGCTGGTGGCGACTTTTTAAACTAAATTACAAAGGATAGTATGTATACAATGTAATAAACTAGTCACTGAATGACAAACATGTTTGAAATGACTTTTATTCACCGATTATTGGTATGTAGCAGATCGTGTACATTAGTCATAATGGGGTAAAATTATAATATAATTGGTAATCTTTAAATGTATCGGCTTATTTTGCTTTAGTTATTTTTTAAGGTTAGGTATTCATTCAAATTAATTACATGCATTATTTAAGGTTTTTTATTAGCCGTTTACAGGTCCGTAATAAAATCATACTTTATATTTTATTTCTCTCAAGTTTAATAAAATGTTCAGCAAAAAGTCATGAAAATATTATTGTTTAATTATATTTATGTCGTATTTAAAAATTATTTGTTACGTACTAGACACCCAGCGTCTCATATAAGGCACGTGTGATTTTGGATATTTTTTTTCAAAATTTATTTAATTTACAATATTTGAGTTTGTCCAAATGTTCATAGACAAAAGACTGGATTTCACTCCCTCGGGGGTCATTAAGATTAACAAATTACAACAGGGATGGAGAATACCTTTAATAAAGAAATATGGAAGTCAAGGCATTTACAGGGCTTATGACCCGTCATTGGCTGGTTTAAGTGGCCACTTTACACACTGTGTAACATTCACCATTTTGCCTATGTTTGAACATCCATATTTCTTCAATTCTTCCATCTATTCTTCCTCTCTTCACAACAATAAAGGTTTCAGCTCTTTGACTTCACTAAAATCAACAGAAGGAAGAATTGAAGAAATATGGATGTTCAAACATAGGCAAAATGGTAAATGTTACATGTGTAAAGTGGCCACTTAAACCAGCCAATGACAGGTCATAAGCCCTGTAAATGCCTTGATTTCCATATTCCCTTATTTAAGGTATTCTCCATCCCTGTTGTAATTTGTTATTTAATTTATATATATTTTTAAAACACAAAAAAAAAGATAATATATATGAAAACCATCGTTAGTTTTGTGATTAGCGATATTGAAAGTAAGTTTT
Source organism: Micrasema longulum (assembly GCF_059751315.1). NCBI lineage: Eukaryota > Metazoa > Arthropoda > Insecta > Trichoptera > Brachycentridae > Micrasema > Micrasema longulum. The sequence goes on along the minus strand of NW_028277380.1, from coordinate 22,504 downwards.
GTCTGAGGTTCCAGGGAGAAAAGATATTTCGAAAGCTTACAATCAAATAAAATAATATGTGTGGCGTAAGAGCAAATGTATAGCTTATGTTATATTTTTGTTCTGTCATTGTGCATTTTGTAATAAAAATATTTAATTTTAAACATAAATACGTAGTGTTTAAAACTGTCTAAACATTTTGTAAATTACCTCTGTTTATTAAGTCTTCTTTGATTATTCTCACATGTAAACATATTTAAAAAAAAAAGTGTATTATTAAGTGCCCTCGACACGGGTAACCCCAGTGAGGTCACATTATTTTTATCATAGTTTGTAATGGAAAAAATATGAATATATAAAATAAATAAATAAATACAATTTCTTGTAGAGCATAAAATTAACTTTCGAATGACGAATTAACGAATTTTGAATTAACCATTTTGTTTTACTTTTGGTGCTTATTTTTAAATTAGGAAAAAAACAGACACAACTTATGTTCAAAAATACATATTAGCATATTTAAAAAAATATTTAGAACGAAGAAAATTTGTAAAAATAAAATATTAAAAAGACCAAATGGTTGCTTACTTCTGCTGGGGAGAAGCGAGGGGGCCGCGGCCGCGCGGTTAACGTTGTGTCAGACTCCCCCCTCCCTCCTCCTCATTTCTCCCACGCAAAATTTAGCAACCATTTGTTTTTTTAATCTTAAAAAAAAAAAAAAAATCGTTATAAAAAAATATTTTAACGTGCCAATATGTCTTCTTGCTCATACTGATCATCGTGGTTTCGGATGTGATAGGGTTTAAAGAACATCCTGTATTATCCATATATTTTGTACTAGCCATTAAAATAATTAATAAAATAAATAAAGGTACTTACATGGTTCCCTTTTCCACTGTCATATTCAAATGATTGAGAACTATTTTTTTCATAGGATCACTTTTTTTTCCATAATACTTATACGCCTGTCTCACAATCACAGCTGGTTCATCATTCGACGCCATTTTGGATACTGTGTATGTTTAATAAAATAAACCACTTAATTATGTAATTTTACAAAAAATAACGACAGTTATTAAAGATAAACCACTATAACTATGCACATTAATGCCACTTTTGTATTAAAAATCACTGAGATATGATTTATTCTGGATTTTAGATCAGTTTTACTGCAATTTTTAATATTATTTTATTGTTAATCGTTTTTCTTATATTAATTTGTCCACAGCGGTCCAACATTGATTAAGATTTTTGAGATTCATCCTCGATTGAGCGGTATCTGAAACAAATTTAATTCATTAATAATTAATTCTACTAATTTCATATAATAAGTATTTATATCACTAACTTTGAGGACGAACATTTAATTAAATGTTACTAACTTGAAGGTATACACGAGTTTTTAAGGCCATACCGCGAAACTTTTGAGGAACATTTTTTATGATGTACGCATAAAAATATTCCAGTATGAACATATAACTTGTTTAAAAAACATTTTTAAAGTTATATAGGTCTATGACATACTGTCCAGTAAATAAAAACTTTTTTCTAATTATTAGAAGCATAAAAATTACTTTAAAATTTATAATTTTGAATTCCCGCAAAAACGGTAATTCCATTGGCCACGCCTCTAATACGTCACGATTAATATTTATTTTTTATTACCATTCAAATTTGTTTGGAACATAGTCACGAATCTTGACGTCACAACTGTCAAGGCCAAACACGTTGCGTTTTTCTAGCGACGTATTTCTATTGAAGTTCTTTATAAAATTTATGTATGAAAATATTTCTCCACAATATCCATATTGATTTCGAAAATACAATTAATGATTCTAAATCCATTTCATATACTTTTATCGTTATTCGTCGTATGTAATATTTCCCTATTATTGCAAAAAAAATAATTCAGATTAAAATCGTATTTGACTAACAAAAGGGTTTGCATCGCACGTGGGATAGGAAAGCGGTATGATAGAGGAAGAGTAGGTTTTGTGGAAGGGTCGCTAGTCCGAGACATAAAGAATTTTCTTGGTATTCATTTTTTTTTTCATTAAAAAATATGAGTTTTTGGTAAAGTTTACTAGAGGAATGTTCCTTTTAAAGTTTCACAGTTTGGCCCTGAAACACCGTGTATCACTTCTAACTGACTTTTCTGTGTCTACTGGTTTCGAGACACACCCGTTTTGTCCTCAGGACATCAATTAAACTAACATCCAAATCTTACTACCATATCCTTCTATCATAATCTTTACCATAGTCGTTGTACAAATATACTACTAGTTTAACAACAATAACAACAACAACAAACCATCACGCCGTTTCCCCGAAGGGGTAGGTAGAGAGTATAGAACGCCATATCACTATATCTTTGCATACAGACCTCGCTTCCTCTACATTCATACATCTTTTCATGCACGCACGCCGATTATTCCTACTTTTGACATGTCCATCTTCAAGTATTTGATGGACTTGATCGTGCCATGCATTTCTCAGTCTTCCTCGTTTTCTGCATCCATCAACATTCGTATCGTAGATCTTTTTAGCCGTTCTTTCGCTGTCCATTTGGTTTTCATGTCCAAACCAACGCAGCACCCCTTTCTTGATTCTGTCGATAATGCATGTCTCAGCATTACACAGTTCACGGATTTCGACATTTGTGCACCGATCATACATCGTTTTACCACACATTCGCCTGGGGGATTGCATTTCGACAGCATTTAACCTACTTTCATAATTTTTCCAATTCCATACTTTACTCCCATACATTAGAGTTGGCACTAGAACTCCATTGTGAACTGCTAGTTTAGCCTCCTGCGATAAACATTTGTATGCCAGAGTAGATTTATATATGTATATATAGTTGGATAATTTTTATAGTGCCATTTTTGTGAAAATCACCTCAAGGGCGCTGTACAATAAATCCTTACAAGTCTTGCAGCTCAGAGCGCTTGGACAGTAAAAAATCTAGCCCCCATTTACACATTTTTAAAATTGACAAATAAGTTTAGTGTATTAATGATATTTAAATATAATAAAAGAAAAATAATATAAATGATAAAAAAGGAGTGAGATCACAACATGTCTTGCAGATACTAGCGCATGGAGGATTGGAATTCTAGACCCCATTAACAAAATTTAGATATTTTATAGTATAGATATATGAAGGCTAGATAACCAATCATTGTGCAGCTATAAAGCGCATGGACGAGTGGAATTCTAGCAAGATAAATTAATGATATCAATACATTTACAAAAAATAAACGTAAACATAGAGCATAGTAGTAAATTTGTCAAGTGTTAACGCCAAGAAGTAAGCTAGACTTTCTAGACTTTAAAAAAACATTTGTGACTATTGATAGAACAAGAATATTAGAAAAATTAAAATTAATTGGAATAAGAGGAAATGCCTTGAATTGGTTTCAAAGCTACTTAAATAACAGATATCAAATAACGAAAGTTAAAAATATTATTTCAAATCCGATAGAAAATAAATTAGGAGTACCCCAAGGCTCAGTGCTAGGGCCCATATTGTTTATCATATACATAAATGACATCGGTTAATCTCTTAAGTATTGTAAAATCCAACTTTTTGCAGATGATAAATAAAATTAATTACGATTTAGGAAATATATCAAAATGGTCAAAAGTAAATAAATTGAAATTAAATCTATCAAAAACAAAATATATGAATATTGGGAAAAAAATAATACCCTAGGGTTACAAAATCAATATTGATAATATGAATATAAATTATGTGGACGAAATAATGGATCTCGGGGTCTACTTGGATATTTAAATTTTAAAAAACATACTCAATATTTAAGAAAAAAAAACTTAAAAAAAAAAAACATTTATGGGAAGATTACGAAATGTAATAGATTTAAAAAGTAGTATTCTAATATATAATACAATAATATGTCCACACATAAATTACTGTTCTTCCATTCTTTTTTGAAGTAATGAAGGAGAAATTCAAAATTTACAAATTCTTCAAAATAAGGCAATCAGGATTATACTAAAAAAAATTATATATTCTAATGTAGAAAGAATGCACAAAGAAATTGGCTTGCTCACAGTAAAGAAACAAATTAAATATAATGTGGCAATTTTTAAACATAAAATAATTAAGGGGATGAATAAAATAAAAACAATAATAAAATTTAACCAACAATGTCATACATATGAAACAAGGGGTAAAAAAAAGATAAGATTACCAATGAGGAAAAAAACAGAATCTCAAAAGTCATTGTACAAGGGATTGAAGCTGTACAATGAGTTACCTGAAGAAATAAAAGAAATAAAAAAAAATTGAAATATTTAAATTAATTTGAAAAAATATGTAATTGAGAAATTTTGATAAAAAATTGTAATATTATTAAAAGTTTATATTAGTTCTTAAAATGTTATGAACTAACTTAATAAAGCATAAATAAATAAATAAAAAACTAAATAAATAAATCACTGTTTTAACTTTATGGTAAACAAAAGGAGATGGATGTCCGAAGAGTAGCTTTTGTAGACAGTGTGTAGATACCGTCGCCATGTGGTATACTGGCTGGTTGATAATTTCGGGAAAGGCGCAAGTGTAATTACTGAGGGATTATGCATATTGTTCCAACGGCTTGGTGTCCATTTTTGATTAAAAATAAATAGTGTGGAACGGTCTATCTGATTCGGTCAGAGCTTCCGTTTCGTAGTTTGTGAAAACTATCAGATTTGTGTCAACCAAGCTGCCTTTCCCGAACGCGCGCTGTTCGTCAAAAATAAACGGTTATATTCGGAAAGCGACGATTCTAGATATTAAAATTTTTAATACCTTAGCTGGTGTAGAAAAAACAGCTACAGGGCTGTAATGATGATGACGATATAATACGAGGAGATACATTTTGATAAAAACAGGTACATATTTCTGTCTTAAATATGAAGACCCATTAAGTAGTACTTGTAATATGAGTATTTAAATGTTTAAAAAACTGTTTATGATAATTGTTTTGCCTTATTCACTTTATTGATATGTATGACATTGGTTTTGACTACGCAAATAGGAAAAAAAAGGTTTCAAAATCACGCATTAAGCCTTCAGAATATCGTGAAAATTCAGTTTAGGAATTATAAATGAGTTTTTTACGGTTAAAACAAATGAAGGTCTTATTCTCTTAATCCAATACAAAGTATTTATTTATCACTAAAGTACAAAAATGAGCAGTTCCCAATAGAGTCCTGGGCCTAGATTTTAATAGGAAGATAAAGACGTCATACCTTCACCTTTATGGTATAGTCGAAGATAAATTCTCTATAGCGATTACAAATATATACTACCGACCCCCCACCTTCAAGTTTTAGGTAGGTACATGGATATGAAACAAGAGGAAGTGTACATCAAGGTACACATATCTATGCACTGAAATGACATAGCTTCAGTATGATGTCATAGTTGAAGATAAAAGTCTCCCGACCAATTACTAAGATACACTACCAATCCCCCCACCATCAAGTTTTGATGTAAGTACATCGGTTTATACCGACGGGTTTAGGACCCCTCGATACGTTTATCTACGCATTAAAAGTGTCAATTTTTTGTTCCACCGAGCAATTTTTCCTTAAATTATGATTTATTAAAGTTTTTAATTGTTTTGAGGTCGGCACTTTTTTTCTTAAAAGACTATTTAAAATATAAGAGGGAAATAAGTAAACTTTTAAGTCGAATTAAATTCTGACATTAATAACTGTCATTTTCCGAAACGAGTGGCTAAATGCGAAAAATAATGTCTCTAAATTCTTGACTATTTACATATAAAAGTATCTAGGCGTAAGAAAGTTGCCACTATAAAAAAAAAATATAAAAAAAAAAATTTTCCACCTGCTTTACTATCTTCTGGAGTGAACGTACCGAGATGTTTAAGAAGCCGGCTTTTTAGTCACTCGGTAGATAAATACAGACGATCGTTAGGCATATTGTCTTGGCAAGTGTCAAAAGTCATTTAAAAATTAGTTCAAGCCAGCATTTTTTGCTTGAATTGGGATTTATTGGAGTTTATAATTGCTTTGAAGTGGGTATTTTCTATCACAGAAGCTTTTTAAAAATATAAATGAGAACTATTTCAAATGTTAATAAAGTAAGGAACGCGGACTAATTTTAGCGGTCATTCATTGGTTCGTTTCAATCATATGATGTCGATATGGCAAGTTGGTAGAACATACAAAGGAAGATACAGATAGTACAGAAGTTAAGTATACCGTCTCGATATATACAGATGAAGATAGCGTTCACAATAGAGTCCCTGGTGCCGACCTTTATGTATGGGAGCAAAGTATTGAATTGAAAACTTAACATGAAAATAGGCTGAATTCTGTCGAAATGCGATCTCTCGGACAAATAATACGTACAACTATATACGACAGGTTCATAAATCGTCGCTGTTTATTTTTGTTCAAAACACCAAAATAAAAATCTGCAAAAATATAGCTTTAAAGTTTTTTTTACGAAACTGGCACAAAAAATAACCACAACTTTCACAACAAATTTCGTAAAAAAACCCCTTAAACAATTTTAAAAATATTTTTTTTTCGTTTTAATTTAATTTTCCGAATGTTCGAGTATACTATTTACCATATTGATGTGCCATATATTTGTTTTTTTATTGTTATTATTATTAACAAATTACAACAGGGATGGAGAATACCTTAAATAAGGGAAAATGGCAGTCTAGGCATTTACAGGGCTTATGACCTGTCATTGACTGGTTTAAGTGGCCACCTTACACACTGTGTAACATTCACCATTTTGCCTATGTTTGAATATCCATAATTCTTATATTCTTCCATTTGTTGATTTTAGTGAAGTTAAAGAGCTGAAACCTTAATTGTTGAGAAGAGATTCATCTGACTGAATAATTTCACATACTAGGCAACGCTAAAAAACAATTTTTCACCCTGTAAATATGACTAGACTGCCACATTCCCTTATTTAAGGTATTCTCCATCCCTGTTGTAATTTGGTAATCTTAATGATTCCCAAAGGGGTGTAATCCAGTCTTTTGTCTGACAAACGTAAATATTGTTTTATTATTGTTGTGTTACTGATCCTTTCACTCTTTTACAAATATAAAAGTATTTATTCCGCTAAAAGTCACAACGTGAGCGTTTTGAATATTTATTTAATTGAAAACTTTTTATTGTTTGATTTCAAAGTTCAAAAGAATAATTTTTTATCAGGGTCGGTTTTTTATCGTGTATATTATTCTAGAAGTCTCCAAGCCTCTAATTTTAAAGTAAAAACTAAAATAATATGAATCATATCATTGTTTTATAATTATGCGAAAAAGCGTCTACTTGCTTCAAATGAATAAATTAAAATAATCAGACCAACATTTCATATGAGACCAAGAAAATAACTCTTTGACATTATAATTAAAAAATTGAAAAAAATACCGAAAGAGAAATTATTAAGGAATGTGAGTTTACAGTTCGCATCAACTATGCACAGAACTCTCCTCTGATTCGCTTGACGCGTAATTATAATGTATTTTTCAATAACATAGACATATTTAACTGCAGTAAACTGAATTTTAAAACCAAAATTAAAAAACTATTATATGAAAAAAAAAATGTTTCTTTATATAAAAAAATATTTTTACATTATAAATTTAAGTTGTTTCTATTCACTCATATCAAACACACACTCACCCTGTCCATAAACCTACCCTCACATCCATATACAATCACACACATATTCACATACCTACCGAAACCACACTCCACTTTTTTACACACGCATCCTCAGACAAAAAAAAAACTCGCACACATGCACTTATATGAATTAATATCTAACTGAACTGGATGTTTATAATTGTATTTATGTTGAAAACTGATTAGGCTTTATTTTATGTTTTTTTTTAATAATGTTGTGTATATTTTTTTGTATTGCTGTTGTTTTTATGAATAAACAAAAATTAAAATTAATAATATACACGGCTTCCGATCTGGTGGGTTGAGGTCTTAACTTGTATATTTGAAAAATAATCAAATGAATCAATAGTACAGGATCCTACCACGAAACGAAATTCGTATACGAAAAATCAAAGAAGTGTGGTCCTTAATCCTTGTAAAACGTAATTTAAAAAAAGTTTAATCGAGGAAGTTCATTGTTTTTTTATTTTTTATTTGTTAATGAACCATTAGAAAACACCAAGTATCGTGTTATCAGCGCAATGATTTTTAAAGTTTTGTATTTCTGAAATAACTCCGCGTGTGACGTCAGAGGTTGTCTTCCGTTTATTCTCGATCAGTGCTGCCCATTGGTCCATTCACGGGAAGCAAACCGGAAATATTACATATAGGTTGATTCATATGAACCAGTGACGTTGTTTTAAGTAGTTCGTTTTTATTAAAATGATTTTTATTATAGTTTTCGTGCATTTTCAGGAAACTTCCAAACAATTTAATGCTCCAATTTTTACCGCGCGCAAAAAAACATTTACAGTATCTAATTTCCCGTAGGGCTGAACTTCCCCATTAAAAACATTTTTTTGAGAAGTTTAAATGAATAATATTTTTTTTTGCACCACAACAGGCCAGAAAGCCCAATTACAGTGGTGAATTACATCACAGAACACCCAGGCTTGAGAAAAATCACATTTAATTTTTGTGTTCTCACCGGGAATCGAACCCGGAACCTTCCGTGTGTGAGTCAAGCGTCTTGACCACTACACCACGGAGGCCGCCTATAATAATGTTTCTTTAGCAAAGTTTATCTAGAGAATGTTATAAACGAATGTATGTACTGGATATTTTTTTGCTTTAAATTTAAAAGTTAAGATTATAACTATTTCAAAAACTTTTTCCATAATCATTGCCCCTTTCCGCACCCAGTTGTACATAGGGCACTGCAACGGTAGATCAAATTCAGCGTATTTTGATCATTTGTTACGTAAAGGTAAGGGGATCAGTCTTGTGCTTCAGGTGCCAATCCAGGAACTATAAATGTGGTTTGAACAACTTAAAAATCAATGTGTATCATAATTTTGATATTTGTGGTAAACTACCCAAGTAGGCAAAATGTTTTTAACTGGATTTTTGTAACAAATAGCTGAAAAAAAATTACTCATATTGAGTTTTTCTACTGACATTTCTTGGTGGAACTGCATTTTAATTATAATAATAAAAATACGTATACAGTTTTATTCCACTTTTATTTATATATTTTTTTAAATATTTTTTTTACCAGAGACCGAGTTTTGTCGTGACCGACATCGTCAGACTGGTCAGACAGAAATTATAAATAAAAGATTTAAAAAAAAAAAATTTTTAATTTTAAAAGATTTTAAAATTATAAATAAAAGTGGAATAAAACTATACATGTATTTTTATTATTATAACATACTCATATGTTTATTTTTAAGGCAGTTTGAGTGACTTACGCTGGTGAATAATAATAAAAAAAAATATAAAAAAAATAATACGCATTGAACGTACTATAAATTATGTACATTATTATAGAAACTAATGTAAATTGCTGTGTCAATCATGTAAGGAATAATTTTTTTTTTTTTTTAAATTTTTATGAAGTTTTTGTACATAATTGGTAAATAAATACGCCTACTTATAAATAAGTACGCTTGTCCCTTAACGTGTTTTTCAAAAAAGTCCTTAAACAATATAATGATTTTGGATCTTCTATGTGAAATATATTTAAATAATTATATCTCGTTACCTGTCGTAAACAAACTAATGATAAAATAATTATTTTGATCATGCTTCCTGCGACATTATTTTTGAATCAAATTAAGTGATGAAACCGATTCTTTATTGTCTGTTAATAGAGCGACCATGGTTTTGGACTTATCGTACAATTTTTAATTAATACATGATTTTACTGTCAGGTTTACTAGTACGGAAGGGCTAGCTGTTCCTAAATACATAGAGCCTTACTTATTAGATTTTTTTATACCAGGTTTACATTAAGAAATAACTGTACCCGGTTTAACTATTTGTAAACGATATAAAAAAAGCTTACTTATAAAACTATTTATTACCTGGAATAGCAATTCACAGGTTATGTCATGCTTATTTTTTTTTAAACAGTCAACACTGACATGTGCGCGTCGCAGTAACTTTTATAACAACAACAAACAAACGTAAAAGTAAAATCGACACTACTGTCAGTGTAATGGAGAGCATCTATACCCGTTTCCGAGCCGGTGTAGTGTGACGATTGGAGAATTTACAAAATGATCTTGTCTATTAATATATTGAGTTTTTTTACTGACATTTCTTGGTGGAACTGCATTTTAATTATAATAATAAGAATACTTTAAGAAAGGGGTGCTGCGTTGGTTTGGACATGTAGAGCGAACGGACAGCGAAAGAACGACTAAAAGGATCTACGATGTAAATGTTGATGGATGCAGAAAACGAGGAAGACCGAGAAAGACATGGCACGATCAAGTCCATCAAATACTTGAAGATGGACATGTCAAAAGTAGGAATAATCGGCGTGCGTGCATAAGAAGATGTATGAATGTAGAGGAAGCGAGGTCTGTATGCCAAGATAGAGTGTTATGGCGTTCTATCCTCTCTGCCTACCCCTACGGGGAAACGGCGTGATGGTTTGTTTGTTTGTTTTTGTTTTAAAATACTTTATAGTTTTATTCCACTTATATTTATAATTATTTTATAATTTTTTTAGCAGTGACCGGGTTTCGTCGTGACCGACATTGTTAGACTGGTGATTCTGTCTATATAAAAAAAAATATTTTTCACCCTCTTTTCAATATCTTTATTTTACTCTCCATCGAAAATCAAGGATGAAATTGGGTAACCAGATAGCAACATGACTGAATTTATAAAAAAAACCATGAATACACTATACGCTAAAACTGGGTGGCATTGTACCACTTTCTGAAATTTCACAAAATGATGGTCACCCCGTGACTGTGACCACACGCCTTATTTGACCTTGACAACCAAGTACTTATTAACGTCCAAAAATGGCGGGAATATTTCAAAATGGCCACTGCGTATAACATCTAGATAATATTTTACAGTGCGTTCGATAAACAACAAAAGTCAAGACAATTAGTAATTATTGATTTCAAAATTTTAAAACAATAGTGAAATATCACATACCTACTACGAATACCAATAAACAGATTTTTTTTAAATAGTCTTTATTCAATAAAATACACATGTTTTCACTATATTAGTACATTATAAGAATAAAAAAAATAAGTTTTGTAACATATTTGTCCTAATAAAATATTAACGCGCTCGAAAATTTTTCCGTCGTTGTTGAAACAAATTTGGATCGGAATAACTCCCTGGGGAGGAAATTCAGGCTGTCTGTACACATTTGGACATACGCAAAACATTTTTGAATCTACTAACTGGTAAAAGAAAAGTATAAAAAATGGAAAAAAAAATCAGGCGTTGCCTGGTGGGTGATTTGGCTCAGCCGGATGAATCTCACGCACACATTAATGATGATTAAGGTTTGAGCTCCTTTACTTTACAAAAGTCAACAGATGGAAGAGTTGAGGATTTGTGGATGTTTAAAAATGGACAGAATGGTGAATGTTACACAGTGTGTAAAGTGGCCACTTAAACCAGCCAATGACAGGTCATAAGCCCTGTTAATACCTAGACTTCCATATTTTATTTTCAAAAATGTTTTCCCTCTCTGTTGCTACAAATTTAGATATAAAAAATATATTATTTATGATCAAAGCATGAACTTTGCATTCAAACAATTTACTAAATGACAGTATACAGGGTGTTCTTTAAACCCTGTTACATCCGAAACCACGATGATCAGTATGGGCAAAAAGACATATGAGCATATTTAAAAAAGTATTTAGAACAAGAAAAATTCTAAAAATAAAATACATAAAAAAACTTACTTCTGCAGGGGAGAAGCGAGAGGGTCGCGGCCGTTCGGTTGTCGGTGTATCAGACTTCCCCCTTCCCCATCTCGTTTCTCCCCTGCAGAAGAAAGCAACCGTTCGCTTTTTTTGATATTTTATTTCTTTAAATTTTATTTGTTTTAAAAAAATATTTTAATGCGCCAATTTGTCTTCTTGCTCATACTGATCATCGTGGTTTCGGATGTGACGGGGCTTAATGAACACTGTATATTAGTATTTAACCACATACTGACTTTTTGTGTCTACCATTTTCAAGAAGAATACGTAAATACTAAAATACACTTTCACCTTTACCGACACAGTAGTATACATAGTATTTACGAAAAAATACATGAATTATATGCAGAGTTAAAAGGGATGCAAACACCACCATGTCCGAACATACACACACATTACGTTAATAATATTTAGCGATATCTCGCAGAATGTGTGTGCAGGGGTAGGGGGGAATCATAACTCCAAGGAGTATAATATCTTGCTTATGTGTATAATAATAAAAAATATTAAAAAAACATCTGTGCCCTCTTTTGGTGCTCTTTCGGCCTACAGGTATTACCTTCGTTAGTATGCATTATAACCTAGTAATTACATAATGCATAGAAAAAACATTGAGTTATATAACTAGAGTAAGCACAGGCGTTCGAAATATGGTCCCTAAACCTGCGGCCAATTGGCATATCTATAGTAGGGCCAATTTAATAGGTCACATTTGACATTTGTCGGTTTTAGCTTCATAGTGAGGTGACCTGCTTAAAAACATCGATTAAAGTGAATGAATCGATTCGGACTGTAAACATAATATATGTCAATTGAATTCAGTTGCTATGAAAAAGTACTTATAGGTACTGTAATTTTATTTTCAAAATCATAAGTCAAATCCCTGTCCCATTATTATTTTCTATCTTAAATTTAAGGAACAAAATAAGATATGTACATAATTTAACAAAACTATCAACATTCGATTTTTCTGGGTAACATCCCTAGTGTTTAAAAAGAAAAAGGGTTCACTGATGCAACATTGTAACGGCGTTTAGAACAGAAAAAGTTTATTATGTTTAGAATGATTTATTAGTGAAAGAAAATCATAAAATTACCTTCTTCTGTCATTATTACAATAAGTATGTAATTGAAAAAAGTTAAGCAATTGTGCAGTTTTAAATTCGAAAAAATAAATAATATTTTACTACTGCCTTTACAAAGTTATGTTGTTGAATTTTGATGAAGTGTCAAATGTGACCTATTAAATTGGCCCTACTATAATAATATAAATTGTATATAAATTTTAAACTGAGAATCAGTCATGAATTTTTAAATTACGATTTTTTACTAAAAACATTAAATTTGTTAAAACTTAACGATAGAAGAAAAATTATAGACCTTTTAAATTTATTCAAAATTGTAAATTCAATATGGGATTGCCCTGAACTGTTATCTCTCATCAACTTCAGGGTGCCTGGAAGAATGACTAGACAGGTGCCACCGTTTTGTAGCAACAATTCACGGACAGTGTAAACTTGTAATGCAGTATTAAATAGACTTCATGAACTCGGCAATAGTTATTCCCACGTATCTGATATATTTCGTGTAAGGTATTGTTCCTATAAAACAAACCTTTTGAACTTTTTCAAAGATGGTGAATGGTAATTATATTTATTTATTCATGCATTTCATATACAATTTTTTGTTCACTTTGCCTAGCTGTGTGAAACAGTACTTATGATTTTCTTGTTGTCTTATTGTAGAATGTTTTATTATTTAAACTTTCTACTGAATATGCTGTATAATTTTTAGGTTATTTTTTTAAATATAAATCTTGTATAATTTTTGGTGTAATTTTTTATTATTTTTTAATCTTGTTTCTAATATTCATGTTTTTGAAAAAAATTAAATAATATTAAGCCAAATATGTTAATATTATAAATATTTGTAAAATGCAGATTTGCCGTTTATGTGAATAAAATCAATAAAATAAATAAATAAAAAAAAAATATTAAAAAAAAAATTTGCAGGAGAATGAAAAAAACAATTTAATTTTAGAAATTCTGCTGTTTTTTTACCCTCCTGTAATTTTTTTTTTTGGGATTGGAGTTTTGCATGTTAGACAGACGATATGTTTGATAGAACGGACTTTAGTTTTGCGAGCAGTCCACGGCTACTTTTGAATTTTTGTCTCCTTGCAATTACTAAATTACTTATTTGTAGGTACGCTAAGATACTGCACAAATCGATCTGGAAAATCGATGGTATAACCTTTTACCGGTAAGTAATGTTCTTATTTTAATCAATACTTGTTCAAAATAGTTATTTTAATGTCAAAAAACGTCTAATTAATAAATTACCAGTACTTAAAATTCGTAAGTTATCTCCTGTATCTGTCCTGCTCAGTTAGTCGGGCGAATAGTGAAACGACAAACAAAAGTGACGCGTATGCGGAAGGGAGCGACATACTGAATATCACTTTCAGTAGACCAATGTAAACAGTCTGTGCTTTTTACTGTACTGCGTGTTTTGCTTGCCAAAGTCGACGTGATATGAAGTGACGACACTTGCTCCCTCCACCGGCCATTTTATTTTGTTTGGGGGCAACTTTTTAGCTCGGATTTGTATGGAGTGTCATCTTTATACATTATATTTCAATGAGACAAAATGGATTTTCACAAGGATCTATTTTGGGTCCACTATTATATATTTTATATATTAATGACTTATCACTGGACAATTTTAAAAGAAAAAATATTATGTTTGCCGACGACATTGGACTATTCTATAAAAATCAAACAGACGTATTAACAAACAATGACATAAACGAAGACCTTACTATGTTGACCAAATGGACAAACAGAAACTTACTTACACTTCATTAAAAAAAATGCAATATTATCCATTTTGAATGTAGAAAAAAAAATGTCATAAAGTAGATGCTTACATAAACAATGAACGACTTACTGAAATTGAACATGTTAAATACTTAGGACCAACAATAGACAGACAATTGACATGGGAAATTCATAGCAACAATTCAATTAGCAAAGTGATGACATTATCGAGCCTTTTTTTTAATCAAAAACTTTGTTGTAAAAACTGAAAAAAAAAAAATGTACCTACGAAGTCTATGTAAAAACTAAAATATGTTATAAGCGACTTACATTAATAATGAACGACTAACATGTTAAATACTTAGGGCTAACAATTGACATGGACATTTTATATCAACAACTTAATTATCAAAGTGGCGACATTATCGAGCCTTTTTTTTAATCAAAAACTTTGTTGTAAAAACTGAAAAAAAAAATAATGTACCTACGAAGTCTATGTAAAAACTAAAATATGTTATAAGCGACTACTATGGGGAACTGGAAATCAAAATGACATAAACTGACTACAAAGACAGCAAAATAAATTATTAAAGTTAGTATATGACCTACTTTATCTAACAGCAACTCAAGAACTTAAACACCCTAAACAATCAAATGTAACTGAACTCTTGAAACTAGAATCCTTAAAATTAATTCATAAATTAGCCACTGATGTAATTGTAGACGAAGAGTTAAAACTTGAGAAAAACTGCAGTAAACATGAACACAATACGAGAATATCAGAAAAATATCATACACAACCTTCTAAAACGAGAAAAGGACAATCGAGGCTAATAAACCATGGACTGAAATTATACAATAAACTACCAGACAAAACTAAACAATAGACTCAGGCAATCTTTACAAAAGATGTTAAAAATATTATTAATAACAGTAGAATGTGAATTTTAAAAGTGAAAATATGTTTTTTAATCCGTAAGGGTTTATTAATGAAAAATTAAAAAAAAGACTGTATCCTTTCCATGGTTTTGAAATTTGACAAACGTACAGTTGTTCTCCACAAACTAATACCTATGGCAAATTTCACATACTAAATGGCGCATTTATTGCAACAATATAAGTACCTTCTTGCGTGATACACTATTATTATTATTCTGATTATTATTAATTATTCATAAACACCGTAAGCGTATTATGAGACATCACTAATGATTTAAACAAAAAGTATTATTAATAAGTTCACAAAACATGTTTTGCGTATTATTTTCTATTAATTCCTTGACAACTCAGGGCTGAGAATAATATAATATAAATCTAAATTTATTTCAACAGAGAGAGAAAACATTCGTGAGAAGGGTTTACAACCTGTTCTTGGCTGGTTTAAGTGGCCACTTTGCACATGATGTAACGCTCACCATTCTGAAGCCTTTATTGATGTGGTAGAGATTCATTTGGCTTCAAAAAAGTTTTGAGTAAGTCCAAATGTCTGTATGCAGGCTGGATATCCTATATTAATTGTTTAATTGACTTATTTACTTATATATTTTATCAAAAAAAACAATTTGGACACTTTGCCCAGCTAACAAGGGTACAAACCCCGTTCCAAGCTAGGCAATTACATTTTAATACATTATAACAATTTACAAGTTAATAGAAAGAACAGACAAATAAAATATAAACAATATATAAAACGAAATATACACTTACTCGTAAAATGATGGTTTGGTAGTATCAACTCTCAAATATTTAGTACCTAGCATTTTTAATTTATTGCCGATAGAACTTAAATTTAACTCACAGTGTAACAAGAGCAAAATAAAAGAGTGGCTACTCGATCAAAAGTTTAAACATGAAGAGTAGCTTATGCGTAAATATTTAAATTCATTATATGTTTTTTTGAATTAAAAAAAAACATAAGAAAAAATAAAAATATTATTATTATTTGTATATACATGTATATTCTGATCTTTCCGGCTGTTAATTTTATCTGTTATTCATTGAATTAATAAATGTAGATAATATTATATAAGTTCGTATAAATATAATCTCCACAACAAGCTACAGAAAGTGACTTGGTGGGATTTTAGTTTTAGTAAAAATATGAAAACTGATATTTGAAACTGTAAAAATGTATAATTACATTAATTAAATAAAATAAAAATATTAAAAAAACACGCATATTGATTCATATATATACACACATATTCATATATACATACACATATATATACATACATACACACACACATATACCCATGCGCATACATACATACGTAAAACATAGACAGTTTATTTAATGTATGCAGAACTTTATGATTAATTTTCTTGCCTCCTCTTTCACAGTAGTAGCTGCTTGATTGTAGAATAATCTACCCACTAATGTTAGACACGCCCCTTCTTTATTTACATTAAAATCAAGAGTGAAATAATGTAAGTATCTAAATATTTAAGTTGTTCCTTTCTCCTTCTTCTTTCTTTCCCATCTCCTCTCCTCTCTTCATAGTATAGTGGTATTTTTTTTGATAATTTTTGTTTTTAATTTTGTCTAAAATTATAAGATTCAGTATTATTTATTTATGTATTTCACAGTTTTAAAATGTACAGAGATTCTTTGTTTCAGGTCCCGACTAGCTAGGAAATTCCTGCGTTTAGGAAAGACCTTCTTTTTTACAAGTATTTTTTTGATTTCATTAAATTCAAAGAAAAATAATGACATTAGAAAAAATCACTATAATATAAATTAGAAAATATCCAGGTAATAATGATAAAAATTGAATCATAAATATAAATTAGAAAATATGCCAGTAAAAGTCAGCTAAATATGCCAGTAAAGAAATGAGACATAATTATTATAAATTAGAAAACATAAAGATAATAATAAAAATTGAAGCATAAATATAAATTTGAAAATATATCGTAAATAATTAAAAATTGAAGAACAAATATAAATTTGAGAATATACCATTTATAATTAAAAAATTCAACATACGTGTAAATACTTGTATTAATAAGAAAAATAAAATAAATGTAAATGAATAAACATAAAAAGTAAAAATAAAATATACATAAAAACAATAAGGAGATATTTGGCAATTAAAAGCAACACAACTTTTAGTCATGTAAATAATTACAGGATGTAAAAAGGTCTACCTCTTATCCACTTGCTCACCTTCTTCTAATAAACATTGTAACTGACAGACGCCTTTATGTCAGGGTCCAACATGTTTAAAACCCTAGGGCCCAATACTGCGAAATGCCTTTGAAAAAAGTTGTATTTTGAGGTACCCCAAAGTTTATGTTCATTGCATATTTTGCTTTAATATTTTGTTTTGTTCTATTTTTTATTGAAGACCAGAAATTTGTAAGAACTTCCCTAACATAAAGTTGTCTTACAGTTCCTTGGAATATGTCCATGTACTTGTAATTTTGTAACATAAAGTGTTAAAAAAGTAAAATAAATAAATAAATAAACACAGGCAGAATGGTGAATGTTACACAGCGTGAAAAGTGGCCACTTAAACCAGCTAATGACATAATGTTTAGACTCCCTGTTGGAATCGATTTAGTTCATATGGCTAAATTGAAACTGTTTTAGTTTAGTAATCGAACGCATTCGATTATTTTCATTCGAATGAATTGTTTCTAGTCGCGCCAGTTTTTCGTCAAAACGCGTCAAAAATTCATTCGAAAACAGACCGAAAATTTTAGGTTAAGAACATATATTTTGCATGTTGTATTAGTTTAAGATGGTTGTGAAAACATTAGCAAGCAAATTTACTCAGTGTTTCATAAAGGAATGTCATTATTTTGTCAATATTATTGGTTATTTATTTCTTAACCAAGTGCGTTACCTTAATTTCGTTTTTTGCAAATGAAAATAAAATAAAAAAGAAAATGTCGAGATGGTATATGAGAAAAAATTAACAAGATTTAGGTATACTGGTATATTTTTTAAAGCTGGCGTTCGCAAAATTTACACAGACGTATTGTGTAGTATCTGTGAATACGCTCACGGTGTGACATCGCACGGCAAACGCATGATGAAATCAATAAATAATAATTATGAGCGTGACATAGACAACTATAGCTTGGTTAGTTGCTAATGATATGGTAATAAAATATACAAAGGATGCTTCTGCGTTCGTCTGAATTTCACTGCGATTCTTAATAGTAAAAATATAACAATATGTATTCGATGTAAATATATAGATATATAACAGATAGATTAAAAACACTGGTTCATAAATATACAGGGTGTTTTTTAAGCCCTGTCACATCCAAAACCACGATGACAGTACGGGCAATAAGACATATCAGCATATTTAAAAATATATTTAGAACGAAAAAAATTTTTTGAAATAAAATATTTAAAAAAACAAATAGTTGCTTACTTCAGCAGAGGAGAAGCGAGTGGGGCGTGGCCACGCGGTTTATCAAACTTCCCCCCCCTCTTTTCGTTTTTCCCCTGCAGAAGTAAGCAACCATTTGCTTAATTGATATATATTTTTTTTAATTCGTTCTAAAAATTTATTTTAATGTGCCAATATGTCTTCTTGCTCATACTGATCATCGTGATTTTGGATGTGACAGGGTTTAATAAACACCCTGTATACATTTATTTAATCAAATCATGAATAGGTCAATTATCTAGGGCTGGCGCTTTCGCAAAACTTACACAAAAATACATTCGAAAACAGACCGAAAACTTGAAGTAAGGAACAAATATTTTGCATGTTGTATGAGTTTAAGATGGCTGTGAAAACATTAGCAAGGAAATTAACTCAGTGTTTCATAAAATAATGTCATTGAATTGAACATACAGAATATTGATTTGAAAATCTTGATATAATTTTTTATGTTTTTAAAAATCTCCTTTGGACGAGAACGAAAACAACACTTAAGAAACTGTCTTATATTTATTTATTTTAGAAGAAACATGTTTTTTATTCAATATTTTGGATTCATTATAATAATTACTAATACAGTGTAATTAAAATGCAAAGTAAAAATAAAATTGGAGAAAATATGTACACACCGGTGGCGAATGGTGATTTTATTTACAGGTAAGCTATTAAAAAATATCATATATTTGTTACTACATAGAAGGTACATAATATAATGTAAGTAATATATACTATAAATTGATATTTTTCTGTGGTTCTGTGTGATACAACAGCTCTCATCCATGAAATTAACTTAAACGACGGAACTTTTTGATATATTATATTAAATAGATATATCATCCATTCCTTTAATACAAAAATGTAATATGTTCTGCAATATGATGCATGAAAGTAATTATGATCTTATGTCAAAAGTACCATTTCAAAGAAAAATAGCCCCTAAGAAACAATGTTTAAAATACTATTTTCCAAATCAAGAATCTTCAAATAATTTATGTAATCTGCAAGTTTAATCTAGGAGAAAAAACCCGCACTGGGGTTAAGACATTCAAAATAAAGTTTACTTATTTGTATGAAAAAATAAGATGGAATAATCGGCTAGTTTCTTGGCTTATTAGGATAAAAATACAAACGGTGGAAATGATTTAAAATAAATGGTAATTATTTATTTGTTTTTCTGTAGATAAAGTTACAGTAAAAAAAAATTGTTATTATGGTTAGTAAAATATAATGGTAAGCTGCGCATAATCGCATCTATACACGATTCGCCCCTGGTACACACTGATTGATAAACAATAAAGATAGCACATTTGGATAAAATTTAATAAGTACAACCTTGTTTTAAATCAACATCCTATAGATTTGAAATGCGTTTGTGTGAGTTTTGCAAACGCACCAGCTTTAGTTAAACAACCAGTACCTCCATGTGAAAAATATGTGTGTACCAGATAAGTTAGCTTTTAAAAAGGTCGTATTCGGGTTGGCTTTGAAGGTTTTTTGTGGGTTTTACAAATAATGATTTAATGATTTTTTTAACGAAAATCATTGCAATAAAATAAATAAAACAACTTTGTTTTTAACGACTCATTACATTGAAGGGGTTTTCTTTGTTTACAATGAGAAAGTACTTTTATTGAGTAATTTAGCATCGACTATATCCTTGTGTATCTGTTTTTTTTTCTCGGGACTATTCTTGGGGCTTTTTTGTAATATAGTGAATTTGTTTAAAATGTTTTGATCTCTGCAATATTTTTCATAATATCTTTCAAGTGTCCATATATTGTTTAGAAATGTTAATAATTATGGATATATGGATGCCCAATTTTTAAAAATGCCTAAGTCCAAATTTATTGGTTTTGAGTTGGCAACAGTGCCATGTAGAGCATTTGCCTAACTTTTCAATAAAGAATACCCATATCGAATTTTCTATTTGAAAAATGATTTAAAAAATATTATTTCAATTTTAAAAGTTTTTTCCCTGAGAAAAAATCCTTTAGTCCTTTAAATACTTTTTAAAATCCCTAAGTCTTAACCTTAGGTTTAAGTCCACTTTTTTACAAACAGTAATTTGGTTTCAAAACCGGTCGAAGTATAACTCTAAATTAAAGTAGTTTGTACAAATTTATAAACATATAAGAGTAAAATGTCATACCACAAAGTGAAAAATGTTTTTGATAAGAATAATAATTTAAACTTAACACTTAACAATTTTGTATTTTTTATCTTAAAAATAATGAAGAAGAAAGACTTTACAATACTTGTTTTCAATTTTCCGAAATTATGTCATTTAACATTTCAGGAACAAAATAAACACTTAATCTTGAAATTTCTCTGAACTACAAAAATGGACTTCGGCATTTTTTGAAATTGGGCATCCATATTTTTATAATAATTAGATATAAGTTACTATTAGGACATGTATTATGTTTGTACTATTTAAAGAATAACTTTTTAATAAAATATGTAGACTGAAGAAAGAGACTGAAATTTTTTCGAGGGTATTTTAAAATTTGCAGTTATAATAATATTAATAATGATTAAATGGGGTCTAGAATTTCAACCGTCCATGCGCTTAGTAGCTGCAAGACTTATTGTTATCTAACTTCTAGTTTTATAAATTTGCTTTTTATTTCGTTTTTAAAATATCACTCTAAACTTCATTGTCAAATAAAAATGTAAATAGGGGCTAGATTTCTTACTGTCCATGAGCTCTGTAGCTGCAAGACGTTCTGTTATCTAGCTCATATATATCATAATTAGAGACGAGGAACTAGAATCCCAACCGCCCATGCGCTCTGTAGCTGCAAGACGTGTTGAGATATTTATTAATTGTACAGCGCCCTTGAGGTGATTTTCACAAAAATGGCACTATATAAATTCTCCAAACATTATTATTAAGGCCAATAACTAAAAAAGGTCTATTTAAACGTTATATTTTTTTCTCAAAAATATTGACATATTTTGAATAGGAAACAGAACATTAACATAAACCATTTAACCTTTAGTCGGAAAATGAGTTTTGCGAACTTTAATATTAGAGTAAAAGAACAATTAAGGTACATAAATAATAATATTTTTTCTGAATTCGCAAGCCATCTGATATGAATAATCATAATTATTATAAAGACAATGGATTCAAAGTTCATTATGTTGAAAATAACATATTAAAATTAGACAACTTGGAAATCTTTGAAATCGAAAAAGCAATTCATAATGAGAAAAAAAATAATAAATAACATTAAAATACTATTTCCCATAGTCCACATACTTTACACTCCAATCTTTAAAAAAACAACATGACAAAAATACATGACTGTATCAATGTAATATTTAGTAATCACTGTTAAAATAAAAGAGGAAAAACCTATTAGTTAAGTATACC